>NW_019396075.1:3424-15127 GCF_000591075.1 Eurytemora carolleeae | reverse complement strand
TACAACTACAACTACAACTACAACTACAACTACAACTACAACTACAAATACAACTACAACTATAACTACAACTACAACTACAACTACAACTACAACTACAAATACAACTACAAATACAACTACAACTACAACTACAACTACAACTACAACTACAACTTCAACTACAACTACAACTACAACTACAACTACAACTACAACTACAACTACAACTACAACTTCAACTTTTCCAAAACAATCATTAATCTCCGAGTGTAAAAAGTGAATGATTCTACTCTGGTGTTATCTTGGTAGCTAAAGGCAAAAATACATAATGAGAATACTAAGCTTAAACAGTAAATAGATAGACACATAGACACATAGAAATATGGACAATTAGTCAAATAGACAGATAGCAATATAGAAAATTAGTCAGATAGACATATAGAAATATAGACAATTAGTCAGATAGACATATAGAAATATATATACAATTAGCAAATAGACATATAGAAATATAGACCATTAGTCAGATAGACAGATGGATAAATAGACAACTAGTACAGATAAACAAATAGATATAAAGACAACTAGTCCAATAAACAAATAGATATATAGACAATTAGTCAGATAGACAGATAGATATAAAGAGAATTATTCAGATAGACATATAGAAATATAGAAAATTAGTCATATAGATATATAGATATATAGAGAATTAGTCAGATAAACTTATAGTTGTAAAGACAATTAGTCAGATAGACATTTAGAAATATAGACATGAGATGATATAATAAGTTAGAAAATATATAGAGGAAGTTATTTAAAAGATAGCTAGATAGCAAGATGGCTAGCTATTGTTTATAGATGAATATGTAGATAGATGCAAGATAGTTAGACATAAATATAAAGACATGAGATGATATAATAAGTTAGAAAATATATATAGGAAGTTATTTAAAAGATAGCTAGATAGCAAGATAGCTAGCTATAGTTTATAGATTAATATGTAGATAGATGTAAGATAGTTGGATATAAATATAAAGACAGTTAACTAAAATATCAGTTTGTATATTGAGAAGTAACTGTATACTGCATACTGTAAAGGGTTAGATTCTAATATCTCTATTACCCTTTCTTAGAATCCAACATAGGTATAGAATATAGGAGGGGGTGTGGGATAACCAGAGAAGGCAGCTAAGGATGGGTCTCCTTCGTCATCTACAGAGCGTCCCATATCATATTAGATTATCTCTAATCTTTAACACCAAAATAAACCCTTAATACTCGAAAAACTTAACGCCGGCCCTTCAGTTAGTATATATAAAAGTGTGTGTCTTTATTGAAGCACTACAGCTCTATATCTTTGCAACCTTGTGGTGAAAACCTTTAAAATTTTAAATTTAGTCAAATTAATTGTTACTTTTAGTTTAACAGGTTTATGCATCATCAGATAGCAAAAATGAGAAGAGAAGTAATCTGTTTATTGATAAGAAACCTGATGCAGTTTTTTTGAAAAAAACTGATCCATTTTTACCAAATTTTATTATACTTTACTATGAAAGGATATCATTTACAACATATCCAGTACTACTTTATCTAAGTAACTTGTGTAAAGCCTAAAATGTATGCAAATGCATGAATACAATAAAGCATAAAAACCTTCTATAAATATTTAAACATGTGTAGACAGTAGAGACCTCACTTCCTTATGGTCAGAGTATTATTCATGTCTATGTTTTAGCTTCAAATTTTTAACAAATTGTCTTTCTTCTGCAATTATGCATCCTCAATGTATGTACAAGTTAATTCTGTATGTGCCTACACTCCTTGTTTTAGTGTTGCAAAAGTATCTAATTCAAAATAATTTTTTGACGATAATGGATTAATATAATTTAAAATTTCTATCTTTATGTTAAAAGTTTGTATCATCAAGCATTAATTACATATCCGTGTTTATAATTTAAAAAAAAAGATTATTTTTAACTGTGGTTTTTCTCCAAATATGACTCGTGCAATTCTAAAGCGGAAAAATAAAGAGGAATTATCAGAATTAAATATAGTACAACATAAAATATTTTCCACTTTGTTTAATGAAATAAATCGGACATTTCCATATTTGCATGGAGGGTCAATTAAATTACGCTTACTTTCACTTAAAAGAAACTATACATAAGAACACTAAAATATCAGATGAAATGGGAAATCATTTTGGTTCTAAATAATTTTTAGAATAATTTCCAAAATGTCTTAAACATGAAATAAAATAAATAGCATATAATGATGTAATTTAGGTTTGATTAGTTAGGGTTATGAACTTATTGTTTTTTGAAATCTAAAATGAAAAGCTTAAATTCCATGATAACCTTTTATCATTACAAAAAAGATATTTTGTTTAGTTTAATGCAATTTGTGACATTTATGTATTTAAAGGTTTGGCTGTTATTCAAGTTTTTGAAACCCGGCTTACGGGGCTTTACGATTAACTAACAACGCACTTTATGACTTGTTTGCCTAAGAATGTTGTATTTGCGTAAGAATGTTGTATTTGCGTAATATTGAGTTGAAACACGAACCACACCCTCATCCCTGTACAGACTGCGGAAGCGTTGACCAACAACCGGGTAAATTATTTCCCCTCAAAAAACCAGAAAAAAATGAAAAAAATCGACCGTAAAAAATCGTCTTAAAAATGAAAAATTTCAAAAAATAAATGTTTTTAAATTTTAATATTTACCCCTATGGGTTGTCTTAGGATGAGGGATGAGTTTGGGACCTGTTTCATTCTAGTCTTAATCTCTCATAAATGACATTGGTGAATTTATATTTACTTTAACTTTATGCCGTGTACTTCGTAACGTACTGAAGAACGTTTCTGATCTTAACTTTTGAATCATCTTGCCTGTTTGCATCAAATTTTAGTTTGGCAACTCATTAGAACCATGGAGATTTACTTAACTTGGTTCGAAACATTGGTTTAGATCTGAAGGCAAAGCTGGGTTTCCAAGCTAGAATTAAGTAGTAATCTCTGCTAGGATGTTTGGAT
This sequence comes from Eurytemora carolleeae, assembly GCF_000591075.1. Lineage (NCBI taxonomy): Eukaryota > Metazoa > Arthropoda > Copepoda > Calanoida > Temoridae > Eurytemora > Eurytemora carolleeae. The sequence continues at coordinate 12,105 of NW_019396075.1, read as the reverse complement.
GTCCAATCTCGAACTCGGGAACCCCCAGGACTGATTTACCTCTAATTTTGATTGGGAAACTCGGGAGAACCACGGTAAAGTTTTTTTTATTTAAAAGTCTAAAGTGGAGTGGGTTGAGTTGTAGAGCGAAAATTAAAGCTTTCAGAGTTCCAGACAGAGCTGGGTTCCCACCCACCCTATTATACTTATTAATTATAACAAGAAAATTAGTCAGATAGACATATAGAAATATAGACAATTAGTCAGATAGACATATAGAAATATAGACAATTAGTCAGATAGACATATAGATGTAAAGACAATTAGTCACCCCACCTTTACCCACTTCAAGTTGCCGTTAAGCTGAACCATTATGATTGAAATTATTGTTTCTTGTCTTCGTCCACCTTCTCGCTCCAACATCCCTTCTCTCCACCCCCCTTCAACCTTGTTTGTCTCTTACAATCTTCTCCCCTCTTTTTTCTTTTTGCATTTATTCGCTCTCATTTTTCCTTTTTTTCTAGCTTATTACAAATTTAAATTAAAACATAAGATATTAGATATTTCAAACTATGAATTATTTTAGATCAAATAATGATAGTTTGAAATATCAAAGGTTAACACCATCAAGTTGCAAAGATATTGCGATTTGAAAATCAGAAGTTGTGGCTAAAACCCAGTTTCTTTGTAAATGCGTATGTGATAAATGTTGAGACCTTAAATTTTGCATTAAATCTATTTCAGTAAAAAAAGCCAAATCAAAAATTCCATTATTTTGACCAAGAAAAAATGATATGTTAATTTATTTTTACTTGTAAGCTTGTTTATTTTGCAGTGATTCTGTAAAGGAAAAGCTAAAGGATATGATATAGATTGCTCATTTTCTTAAAGGTGGGGGGGGGCGCAGGGGTGAGTTGTCCCCTTCACTAGACTTTATGTAATGATGCATTCTGCCAACCAACCCTAGAATTTAAATTGAACTCTGCCAAGTTATTTTCCTGACAGAAGAGATGCGTAGAATACAATGGTTGGCGAAGAATAGTATAATCATAGGATATGTAAACGACATAGGGTCAAAATGCGATAAACGGGCAAAATTTCATCTAGACTATTTTTTGTTAATTTGAACTATTTTTAAGTTCATTAGATCTATTAGCCGCAGCGCTCGGTCCCTTAACCTCTCCTTCCCCTCCTTCCTTTTCTTTATATTTACTATTTTCTCAAAGAATCAATATCTTTTTAAACGTATTTGATAAAACAATGAACAAGGAATATTAAAAAAAGGACAAGGTCCAAAAAAAGAATTAGCATTTTTTCTTCCACCCTTTCCTAAATTCCTGAACATTTCTTTTAAGAAGAAATTCTTTGTATTTTATTTACGAATATATGCAAAGCAGCAAACACTTCAACTATTTGTTCTAGAATCTACTAATCACCAAATAGATTTGACATTGACATAACAACTTAAGGAGGTATGGCTAACAAAAAAGGCATATTGGAAGGTTAATAACGGGGGGGGGATAAATTAATGGTAAAGCATGAAGGAAACAAAACAAGAATGAAATGTAAAAAGTAACCAATGTAAACAAAGGAGTTAAAAACAATGAAAAGGGAAGGGAATATTAGAATTGAAGAAGGAAATAAACATTAAGAAGAAAAAGAACAAAAACAGGAAGGAAACACGGAATTATCAGAGTTGAAGGAGGAAGAAGTGCATGTTAGAAAGAAGTATTAAAATTGAAACCATAGTCAGGAAATGCAAATAAAATTAAAAATATGATTGGGAATGTGTTCCTAAAATCTTAAGATATGTTTAAACTCTTCTCTGCTTAACTTTAATTTTCTCTACTTACTTTAATTTTCTATAAATGAATGGATTAGTTTATAGGANAGGGGAGTAAAAGAAATGTATTCTATAAAAATGCAACTACAGTAAAAACCCCACAAGATTGACAAAAAAGTTGAAATTCGAGATTTAGTAGTTAAAAAGTTGCAATTCGTTTACTCGTTTAAAATTTACAAAGAGGTTAAAAATATGTTTTTAACAGTGATGGAGTAGTGGTTTAATAGTTTAATATAGTTTTTTTTTGTCTTAAAACTGTACCATAGAGGTATTCAAGATGTAATTGTACCAATAAATATAACCTTTTATAATGAACAAAATGATATATCCATGTTTTTCTCTCCAAAAATTTGTTTATTTCCAAATGTGGATTCTGTATGTATTAAAGTGTGAATTGCGTATTTAGGTAGCAAAGACAAAGGAAGAAAAATTCAGAAGAATTTTTCCTCGGCGTCTTAGGTGAAGATTTAAAGGGCATCCTTTAACAGGAAATACACTCCTGTATGCCGAGTCTATTAGTGCCTGATCCAATCAGGGTTCATTCATGTGCTTGTTGTCTATTCTGAACCAATAGAAATAGTATGGCGGTAACATCTATCTTTCTATTTATCTCATTATCCAATCAGAGATATGAATCCTTATATCGGTGCTATCAGTAAATGCAAATATTTACTTCTACTGAAACTATAGTGAATATAATGAGATTTTGATATTCTATGAATAAAAAATGATGATGGGTGTGGCATAGTTTACCAATTAGTGGGTGGGGTTCATAAACATCAGGAAGGGTTGGAGGATCGGAGCAAGGGGGGGGGAGGGTGTACAAAAAATTCAATTATCATTTGCCAAAAAATATCCGTGGGTGTTTAATGGTATATCTGATTTATACTATCAGAAATTTATTACATCAGGAGGCATTTTCTTCTAGGGCTAATTTGTCTCATCTTTTTCTTCAATTTTTAAATTTTGGCAAAAAAGGAAAAAAGTCCCAAATCTCTTGCTTAGGTTCTAGATTTAATTGAAAGGACAGCAGATGATAATTTAATTTAAGTGTTTTAGAAATCAGATAATTAGGAATTATGCATTTGACCCAAATAATATGATTCAAAATATCTAAAATGTGGAATTTTGAAACATTTTATCGTTTACTTATTAGTTGGGCAAATTTTTATTTACAATATGTAAGTATATAAAGTCAAGTAAGATACTTCTGACGGCGTTAGATTAAAAAATCATAATCTTGATTCCAGATTAGGGTTTCAAGTCGGTATTCCGTTGTGCGGAATTGCGCGGAATTGTGCGGAATTGTGCGATATTACAGGGCTCGCAATAACGCGCAAGTAATACCACTTGCTTGCGTTGGATTTAATTTGTTTGTACAATATTTGTCATACAAAGTTAAAAGTGTTCATATCATTTACATATATAGCGTGCAAACCTTTCAATAATTGTTACGAAATCTGATTTGCACATACTCATGCCACCCATCTGTGCAATTATATACTTCATGTTGCATGACAAATGCAGTTTTAATTTCGCAACATTTTAAATATGATAATTTTGCAAAAAAAGTCGGCCAATTATACGCTTTTGCGTCGTCAAATTTTCTTCGGTGCGGGGGGATATTTCATGTTTAAAATTTAAATTTTTTAAAGTTTCACAACACAGAATTAACCCTATTTAGGCTGGGCTATTTTTGATAATAAAGGCTTGGGGGAGGGGGGGTGTTCCAATCCTACTCTATGTCCAACATTTTCAGGCCTGCCCATTTAAAAAAAAAATTTGACCTCTAACTTTAATGGTTAGGGTGCAGGGGAGGATTTTTAAAAAGTTAAAAAAGGAAATCGGAAAAAGTTCAATAATAATTATATTTGATTTTGACAGGTATTAACATGTGACTCATATTATTACATGATATATAAAATTTAGCCCTGTCGCTTAATTAATAGTTAGTTATTTAGAAAAAAAACAGTGAGGGGATGGAACCCCCCCCCCCCCCAGCGTTGTAGGGTTTGGAGAAAATATCCAAAAACATTGCAAAATTTCATCAAAAACTAATATATTCTAAACTAGTCAGAAAGCGAAGGTAAAATTCAACATTGCTAGTTCTACTTTGTGACCTCGTAGCTCCTCTAGTTTTAATTTTACGCACAAGTTTGACTTAAACAAATTTATCTGATTACATAAATAGTTGAAATTCAAAACGTTTTCGATCTTCTCAATAGCTCTTCGATTAGAGGACTTCAATATAACGTGAAATTTACTTTAGTTTGACGTGCAATGAATGTTTCACCTTTTGTTTAACTGATTTTTCAAAAGAAAAGAAAATTTTCAGTAACTCATTCTTATTCTAAAAAATGGGTAAAAAATGAGCTATAAGTATTGAGCAAATACACATTTCGTTGAAACAGATTTCAATCTAAATGCAAATATTCTCGGAAAGTCCACGACATTTTAAATCTGAAATCTAGAAGCAAGAATCTAAATATAGAACAAGGGTTTCAGCGAGACATTTTTGTCCTTTAAAACCATTTTTACAGTTTGTAAATATTTGTCTTAAGTATTTCTCCCCGGATGGAAATACCAAAATGCCATTAAATCCCGCAAACAAATTTGGTTGTAAACAAGACATTTTTATATCACTCGAATTCTTTCAATATTTCAACTTCTGAACAACCTTAAACCAATCTTAATTTTTTTAACAAGTTAGGTATTTTTATTTTCATTTCTTTCTCAAAACAAAATTGGATACATGTTTTTAATGCAGATAATCATTTTTTCCAATATTCTTCTTTTCTGAGTCCGAATTTAATGAATTTGAGCCGCTTCACAAATCCCACGGAAACCGGTTTCAATTGAGCACCGACTTAAATCTTGAAACGTTGAATAAGATGTTAAGTGAAACCAACCATATTTGAGCCGCGGCTCAAATTCTATAAAGAAACTGAGTTTTTGCCACAAACTTAAATTTTCAAATCCCTATATCTTTGCAACTTGACGATTTAAACCTGTGATATTTCAAACTTAAATTATTTGATCTAACATAATTTTTAGTTTTTAAATAACTAAGGTCTACGACATTGGATCGCAAAGATATAAGGATTAGAAAATCATAGTTTGTGACAAAACTCAATTTCTTTGGCCTCAGTTCAAACTTATTCGCTTTATTAAACTGTGCTGCATTATCTGCATATGTTAATGTGTTATGTTAATTTTATAAATATACCATTCCAACTATCAAACACCTATGTGTTTTTCTGAGGAAAAAATAATTTTGAAAAATATGCATTTTAAAAATATCTTTTTTAAATGTTGTTTATTAAGGAAAAATTATTTTCTGCAAATAAATATTTAGATTTGCTCGCTGATTTTCATAGAAACCTACCCAACCCCCCTCACTATAACTATTTTTATAAAATTTTAAACCACAAAAATCCCCCCCCCCCACTGCTATAAAATGATTCCCTATTGTTTGTTACATTTCACAGGGGTCATTTCCGGTGAAACCTGGAAATAGAATTTTATATGTGATACACGGCATCTTATGGAGGTTCTCATGGTGATGCATGCTGTCGGATGCATGATGTTTGCTCCGGATGCATGCTGCATTCTTTTACGATGAATATTTAAGACGAAAACAAAATTTTGGATCAATTTTCAATAAATAATTTGTGATTCAAAGTTTATTTTTACATGGTATCTTGTGATGCATGCTATCGGATGCATGATGCATGCTATCGGATGCATGATGCATAAAAGCGGAAGCATGAAGGATGTTGTCGAATGCATGCTGCATTCTCTTTCAATAAATATTTTAGTCTAAACTAAATGCATGATGTATGTTGAATGCAGTACCGGAGCACTTTCAAAGCGTTTTCTAACAAAATGCATCATGATGTATGCTTTTTGATGCATGCTGCAGAATCTTTCTAGCTTATTATTCTAGCTTAGTATAATAAAGGGGGGGGGGAGGGAATAATCTTAAAAGTTTTAGTCATGTCAGTTTGGCGAAAATTAGTGTTTTGTATTATTTTTTAGAGATTTGGCAAAGTTTCGTAAGTATAAAATATTGAAATTGAAAGAAAAAGAAAAATGTTCTATGTTTAGCTGTCATAATTGAATCTTATCAATTTTCTATTCTCCTCTTAATTGAACTGTTGAAAACCAAAATTGTGTACGATGCATGTTTATTGCAATTTGTTTGCTATTTATTGCAATGTATTGCAACTTATTACCATATCCTATGATTGATATCTTCCTTTTAATCAACCATTTAGTTTTTGCAGGGTAAGTGGGTTGCCCCCAGGGGAAAATTTTTAAAGCGGGTAATAATATTTTATTATATACCTTAGAAATGAGAGAAGATAATCCTAATAATAAACTTGTGTCGCTCCTTATTATCACTTTTTGTTCACTTTAATAATTTTCACTTAAACAATTTGATTTGACGCACACATGCGTATACACAAGCTGAAAGTCAACACTATACTGAAGATTACGCAGGTTCCTACGCAGCTGTGTACGCTAAACTTTTGCGTATTCTCGTTCTACGGAGCAGATTTCCCGGTAGTTTATAAACGGACAGATTCTTTAACTCTGCACATTTCCAACACAGGTATTTACGCGCGTAAAGTTTGATTTAAAATTTTGCAATTTTCTGGCTTCAAAAATATTGCAATTTCTTCAGTTTGATAAATGTACACAGAATTGATAGTATTTGTTCATAACTAATCCTTCAAAGATAGGAAATTTTTTCGACAATTTATTTTATACATATGATATTAGATCGTCAGTGGGTCTAAATTACTATTTGCGGGACTAATCAGAAAATTTAAGAACATTGAATCATTTTGTAAAATTGAATAAGACTTGTATAAAAATTTTCTCGCACAAAAGGCTAGGTTTTTAGAGTATTGTGTGTTTATCTTGGCGCTAACGCTTGGACATTATCTAATATGATATGGGACGCTCTGTATAGCTAAACATTTTTAGAATAGACGTTTTATTGAGAACCATCGTAGATGGAATAATTACTAGTGAGGATATTTAAAAAACATAAAATTACAAGAAAAATAGAAATTTCATAGGATGCTAAAATTCTATTTCAATATGAGCCCAAAAAGTGTTGAAAATTCAGTTTATCCAACTATTTCCAAAGGTTAAAAAGATTTGTTTAAAATAGGAAATTCATCAGAATATTAATTACATATTAAATTACAAAGAGAGAAGAAAACTGGAATCTTTCAATTTATGTTATTCTAAAATTGGTTTTATTACTTGTAAGAACACTTTAAAAAAAACTCTAAATAGCGAAATCTTTTAGTACTCGTCTGCAAAGCATGTATAATCATATGGTAGGGCGAACCGCGTCAGTTATATCTCCCTTCTATTCCTTACTCCCTGCCTAAAACCTTTCTCCAATCTTTCTGAATAAGTTTCTTTCTCCTAAGCCTAATTCTTGAAGCATATTTATATTCATATTTTTTCTTCTTCTTTGTCCCTCCCTATTCTACAGTAAACCACGCTTTTTAATACTATTTTAGAAAGAAGAGCAGTTGGACACATTTTATGTCAAGATAGGTTTTTTATTCAGTTTATGAAAAAACACGCTTTTTCCGAGCAAACAAAGACTCGAGTTAAAATGGAGTTTAACTCAACTTTTGCAAATCCAAAGTGAGTTCTAGTTGAGTTTCAAAATGGAGATAAACTCACAATAGTCGTGCCATAACTGGGTGTTATTGTCAACACAGGCTTTTAAAACCACTTGTAAAGTCCGCTTTTCCAACTGGACGAAATCTGGTGGCAAAATCGACAAAAAAAAAACCGACTTTTTGAATTAAAGTTTGTAACTTGGTGTTAATACTCAGTTACGGCATTACTAAGCGAAATTTCGACTCAAACTCATATTGTTAAACTAGTTGTTTCATACAGTTCTGTTTGGTGGGATTAACATCATTTTGTATTAATGTAAGAAGGGTTTCTCCGAAATTGAATACTTTCCTTTTTTGCTTCATCCCCCCCCTCCCCCTCCTCCTTATTTATAAAATCTTTTGCCAAAATAGAAATGTGTAATGCATGTTCAATATTCAATTTTGAAAATTTCTAGAAGAAGCAAATGCTGCAAGATGATATTGGTTTGAAAAATTAATTTTAAATGTCTTTGTAATGGAAAAAAAGTTGAAAAATAAAATCTAGAATCAACTTCAAACTTATAATTTGGTTCTGTCATGAATATTTGGATATTTGCTAAAATCTACAAAAAATATTTTTTCTTCCATTAATCCATCACTAAAACTTGTCCAAACTCGATCTTAATCCATCTGAACCCTTTCTTTGCAAACCTGAGGCTATGTTCTTGCACGGGTAGGGGGGGGGGGATATTTAAACTATATATTTGCAGCTGGAAAGTACGACTTTTGTACTTGGCAGAGTTAATAGTTTGAAATACAACAACAAACAGAAAATTCTGGAATAGGAAGTCGACTTTAAGACTTAGGTTATGGCTTTAAATAGTTAAATGAACATGAGGTACAGCAATTGTGCAGTTTTCACATAATAAGTGATTTAATAACTTACTAATAAAACTATTTGCTTTGTAACTATTCAAATGTACTTCAGCTTTAATGTCGTCTTCCTATTCTACAGTTTACAGTTATCACTGTATGGTCAATGGTCTTCGAATATAAGAAAGAAATCAGTTCCTTTGTACAAACTTTAAAACTAATTGAATTTTGGCAAATTAAGTCAGACTAGACTTAGCTTTACATATTCTAATTTCAGATTTTGAATTGAATTATGATTTTCCATCTAGTAAATATTTGTCCTCCCCCCCCCCCCCCCCCCCCCCCCCCCCCCCCCC
>NW_019396075.1:0-3385 GCF_000591075.1 Eurytemora carolleeae | reverse complement strand
TATACAGGGAATACTCTTCTTTTTCATCTTCTTCTTCTTGTCGTTGTATGAATTTGACTAAGAGCCTAAACGTTTTGCAACAATGTTTGCAGAAAAATTGTATTTGCATGCAGTTAACATTCAATATTTGATGACCTATTTAAATCCACCTAATTCAAGAATATCTATGTATCTATAGTCAGATAGACATATAAAGTTTACCCTGATTATGCCTATCTAGCTTAATAGCTGAGAGCCTTTAATTGTTCTTTGGATATTTATTTTGAAACATTTTTTAGCACACATCTATCTATCTATCTTTTTAGTTTATCTGACTATCCATATAAATATCTATATATTTTCTATTTTTATTTTCTTCATACCTATCTTTCTATCGATCTCTCTTTCTTTTTTGTATTTCTATCAATCTCTCTATCTATTTCTATTTCTATCTATCTATCTAGGTTTCCTCTACTTTTTCCCTGGTTTCCTGTAATTCACCTTGTGCAAGGATGGTAGATTGCGGTTTTATACACGTTTATAAACTATCTATATTTCTATCCATCAGATATTTTCTTAAATATGAAACAGGATAGATAGATAGATAGTTAGAAAATATATAGAATGATGAAAATATAGTTAAAGAGATAGATAGATAGATAGAAGGATTGCATTTAGACATGATTTAGACCAACACAGTTGAGTGTACAGTACGATTTTGTGTTACGGCGCGTTTTAGTTACTTCAAAGTGCGTTGTGTTACGGCGCGTTTAAGTTACTTCAAAGTACGTTGTGTTACGGCGCGTTTAAGTTACTTCAAAGTACGATGTTGTGTTTCGGCGCGTTTAGGTTACTTCAAAGTATTAATATTTTGCATGTCTAACTTCACTTTAGACATTCCGTACTATCTATCTATCCATATATCTATCTATCTATCTATCTATCTATCTATCTATCTATCTTTCTATTTATCTATCTATCTATCTATATATCTATCTATATATCTATCTAGTTATCTATCTATCTATCTATCTATCTATCTATCTATCTAATTATATATCTAGTACTATCCATCTATCTTAGATTTGCCTGTGAAGAGACCACCGTGGCCAACACCCATAAATTGAATCTAGTGAGCTGTCAATCTTTTATAATTTACAATCTATCAAAATATATCAAAATATATCAGGAAAATATTGAAATATATCAAAAATAGGTTAAAAAATATCAAGAATATAAAAATATTATACTAACAAGAGTATCCTAATAATGCATTAAAAATTATACCAGAAATTTAAAAATCAAAAAATCTAAAATAATATGTCAAGAACATATCAAAATATATCAAAATATATCAAAATATATCAAAATATATCAAGAGTATATCAATAATATACCAAGAATATATCAAGAATATTTCCTTGATATATCAGGAATATATCAAGGATATCTTAAGAATATATCAAGGATATATCAGGAATATATCAAAGATATATCAAGAATATATCAAGGATGTATTAAGAATATATCAAGAATATATCATGAATATATCCATAATATATCTAGAATATATCAAGATTATATCAAAAAAAGTATATATTAAGAATATATCAAGAATTTGTTCAAAAAGAATTATTTATATAAAAAGAATATATTAAGAATGTCAAAAGTGTATCTACAATATATCAAAATAGGTAAAAAAAATGTTTTGCAGTAAGAGAAATCTCAGATTTGTTTTACTTTTACACTCATATAATAGATCGAGATTTTAGTCGGTGCCATACACTCAAATCACTATATCTGTGAATCCTGATGGTGTGAACCTTTAATATTTAAAACATAGATTGTTTGAATCTGAATACAGAGTTTGAGATATGTAAGATCTACGACATTGGTTTTTTAGATGAAAAGGATTAGAAAATGTGTTGTGAAAGTTTATTTAAAGGCTTGAATGTTTATAATATTGTACAATCCACTAACGATTAACTCTGAAGGGATCATCAAAAATGGTCACATCGGGATAGGGTTAATTTGTTTGCAGCTTTTCATTCTGACTCAGCAGACAAATTTGTAAAGATGGGTGCGAAGGTTTCTTAATTTGATTGCAAATGATGATGAACACTTTTTCATCGAGTGATTGGAAGATTTTTAATTGGCATTCTCCTTTATTCTTCTTTTTATTCTTGAATCTGCAGGCCCTGTCAATTTTGAAGGATGAATTATCTGAACAGGTTTTTGTTGTGCTTGTATATTTAAACATGTTTTCCTTGCACCTTATTCGGAGTACGACAATAACTTATGTGTAAGCTACATCTCCTCTTTTTGATTTTGATTAAACTAAACCGAATTTTCTCTTGTAGTTTTGAGTTTAAGAACTAATTCATCTCCTAACTAACCAGCTATAAACCACAACCTGTACTTCCATGTTTTCATGGAAGTACAGTACAAAAAATGGAACAAAGCGGTTTGAAGGTTTTGGATAAAATTATGAGAAACAACATAATTTTACATCTGCCAAAAACTTTTTATTACTTTTCAGTGACCCTACATGAAAATATGGCAATGCCAGATTCAAAACGGTACCCTTGAAACCTATACCAAATTAATAATGTAGATAATATTGCCAATTTTTCTAGGCTATAGAGTGTTGAATTCTGATAAATTCTATATGTTTTCCTGCTGTAGAAATGCAAAAGTCGTTTTTGTAAAGAAAACACAATTAAAAACAATGAGTTTTCAAAAATATAAACATTGATGTTTTTTTCATACTCGATCATCTAGATGAAATTGAATATGAGAAAAAGGGGTGATGGGGAAGGGGTGGAGGAAATGGTTGAAAGAAGTGAGGGGTAGTTTTATTTTGAGGTTTGCTGAAACCGATGACAATAAAGTCGATCTAGAGAAAAATAAACCAAAAATTCAATAATAAAACCAAATAAATTTTACAATAATGCTTAAAAATAAAATTTAAAATTAAGAAACTGGTAAATGGGTGGCACTAGTTCATTTTAATTCTATCCTATTTCCAACCCGAAGCAATCATCTTTAAAACAATTTTCCGTTTTTAGATTTTAAGTTTGCAAAATTGTCGTCACAATTTTAATAGTGTACTGTATCAAGGTTTATTTGTGCTAGGGGCATTTGTAATGTTTGTTTGTAATGTGTGTGTTTGTGATTTGTTTGTGAAGTGTGTGTGTGTGATGTGTGCGCCTATAAAGTGTGTGTTTATGTCTTTGGCTCTTAGCCTATACATTTGCTCAAAAAACTTGGTTCTTAACCGTATTCTCTGCACTACCTTTAAACGCTATCTTTAAATTACTCACTTTCAAGCTAAGCAGAGTGCTTATCTTTAAAATGGAGTACACACGCAGCTAAGATGACGGTTCTTAGGTGCGTGTGTACGAGT
>NW_019396074.1:295527-487315 GCF_000591075.1 Eurytemora carolleeae | reverse complement strand
CTAAATCCATGTCTGCTAATCTGAATCTAATCTAAATCCATGTCTGCTAATCTGAATCTAAATCTATGTCTGCTAAGCTAAATCTAAATCCATGTATGCTAATCTAAATCTAAATCTATGTCTGCTAATCTGAATCTAAATCCATGTCTGCTAATCTGAATCTAAATCTATGTCAGCTAATCTGAATCTAAATCTACGTCTACTAATCTGAAACTAAATCTATGTCTGCTAATCTGAATCTAAATCTATGTCTTCTAATCTGAATCTAAATCTGCTGAATCTTTATCTTTACATACGTAATCTGTATATGCAAACTCTGAATCTACATCTGCTAAATCTGTATCTGCAAAATCTGAATTTATATTATCTAACTCTGTATCTGAAAATCTGAATCTGTATCTTCTAAATCTGAATCGTAGTTCCTCAATTTAAATCTGGAACGCCTAAATCTGTATTAGATGGATTTTAATCTATTTCTGCTTATCTAAAGTTAAATCTAAGAATCTGTTTCTTCCAATCTGAATCTAAATCTGATAAATCTGAATCTGAATCTGTACCAAATCTAAATCTATATTTGCTGAATCTGAATCTGAATCTGCAAAACCTGTGATCTGTAAATATCTTTGAAAGACAAAAAGTTTTTGTTAGAATGTTGTTCCTAGAAGTGTGATGGCTATGATATGGACGATAAAATCCATTACTATGAAGTCTACCCAACGATAAACCTGTCAAACATTTTACAAATAAAATCTGGACAGAAAACCTTAAAGGGAGGGTTTGCGAAAATTGTCAAAAAGCTCCACGTCACAGGGAACTGCAGTTAACTGCATTGTTTTTACTACACTACTGTACACTGTACTGCACTACTGTAGTGTACTGCACTACTGTACACTGTACTGCACTACTGTACACTGTACTGCACTACTATAGTTTACTGCTCTACTGCAGTGTACTGCACTACTGTAGTGTACTCTAATACTGTATTGTAATGCACTACTGCAGTGTACTGCACTACTGTAGTGTACTGCACTACTGTAGTGTACTGCTCTACTGTAGTGTACTGCACTACTGTAGTGTACTGCACTACTGCAGTGTACTGCACTACTGTAGTGTACTGCACTACTGTAGTGTACTGCACTACTGTAGTGTACTGCACTACTGTAGTGCACTGCACTACTGCAGTGATGTAGTGTACTGCACTACTGTAGTGTACTGCTCTACTGCAGTGTACTACTGTAGTGTACTGCAATACTGTATTGTACTGCTCTACTGCAGTGTACTGCACTACTATAGTGTACTGCACTACTGCAGTGTACTGCACTACTGCAGTTTACTGCACTACTGCTGTGTACTGCACTACTGAAGTGTACTGCATTACTGCTGTGTCAAAATCTGGGATTAAATACTTTGCATATTTTATAAATATTTTGAATCTCTCGAAAAATTTTGGATTATTTTGAACATTCAAGCTTTATAGGCTTTATACGACTCAGCAATCTTTATTTACTTTTTGGAATAGTTTTTCACAGTTTTGATTTTAGCTTAATTCTTACTTATTTTTTTTTATTTCAAGTAAATCCATTAAAATTATATTTTTTTTCATCCTGAAGTCAATGTAACCATATTTGTTTTGATTTTTATTAAAAAAATAAAGAAAATTTGTTTCTAGATAATGAAGGGAAACTATTTATTTGGACCTTTTGGGTTTATGGCCTCTAAACTTTACTCATTAATTTTAAACAAATATTTATAAATCTGCAACAGTTTGATAACTGCACACAACTGTTTATCTTTCTTTGCATTTTAGGCCTTGTTTCAGATTTATTGCTCCCATATATAAATCAAAGCAATACAAAAAAAAATTTTAAAGCATTTTTACATTTACTTCATCCTTCTCAATGGATATCTGAATCCCTTCAGTGGGATAATAAACCCCCTGAATGAATATCTGAATCCCTCCAGTTGGATAATAAACCCCCTGAATGAATATCTGAATTCCTCTGCAGTGGAATAATAAACCCCCTGAATGAATATCTGAATCCCTTCAGTGGGATAATAAACCCCTGAATGAATATCTGAATCCCTCCAGTTGGATAATTCCCACAACCTCTACTTTTAGAGGTTTTTAAATATTTTCTCCTGAAACACATTTTTTTGTATGTTTTTGTTATATTTCATAAATAAATAATTTTTTACTTTTTNTTGGATTATAAACCCCCTGAATGGATATCTGAATCCCTCCAGTGGAATAATACACCCCCTGAATGAATATGTGAATCCCTCCGGGTGGATTATAAACCCCCTGAATGGATATCTGAATCCCTCCAGTGGAATAAGAAACCCCCTGAATCTTAATCTTAATCCCTCCAGTGGGATAATAAACCCCCTGAATGAATATCTTAATCACTCCAGTGGGATTATAAACCCCCTGAATGGATATATGAAACCCTCCAGTGGAATGTAAATCACACTGTGTAAAGTTTCAAATCTTTAATAGAGAAAATTCAAACCCCTCTCCTGTGAAAATAGAATATCTCCGCTCTAGTCTTTAGTGGAGTCTATATCTTCCTATTAAATTCTTTGACGCCTCCTAACTTGTTAATTTATTCCCAGAAAAATCAGAATCAATGGAAATGTAAACCTCCGAGGGATTCAATTATACATTTTTTCTTTGAAAGATAAAGTTTAAAGGCTTTAAAAGCAAAAAAACGTCTTTGAAAGATGAAACAAATTTCTTCCCATAGAATTATGTAAGAAAAGTCACGTGTTCTGTGTAATGAGTGTAATATAAACTGTATAAAGAGAGTTCTATGGAGAGATAAATGCGCAAATACTTTCTACAATTTTCCGTTGATTTAACACATCTTCTAAATTTTCCCTTTTGACCAAGTTAGAAGGAGAGTTTTCCTCAATATATAGCTACTTGTTTATCTTTATTCTGTCTACATTTAAACATTATAGACCTTCTTTTTCTTACATTACAGCAATAATGTCCGTATATCTTATTTTATTTTGTTCTAGTTTTTTTCTGTATCATGTTTCATTTAATCTTTTTCTATTTATCTATGTAATGTACCAGGGCTAAATTTATAACGGTTTCAAACCTTTAAGTCCTTCGGCCTAATTGAAAAAAATATTGACTCTATAAATTTAAATGCCTAAATATATTATTATTTTTATTATTAGTATTATTATTATTATTATTATTTTCCCATTCTATTATCTTTAAATGTACTGTAAGCGTAATTTCAAGTGACCCTCCATTAGGGATGTTTTTCGTTTCGTTTTTCGATCGTTTTCAAAAACGATCGTTCGTTTTTGGAACAAAACGATCGTCTTTGAATACGACCTACAACTTGTTTTGAACTCTTAGAAAACGAATAACGATTGTTTTTGAAAACGATCGTTTAATGAAAACGAAAAGCGACCGTTATTTATACGATTGGTTTAAAAAAAACTTTTGTTTTTGAAAAAACGATAGTTTTGAAAATAATTTCATTAATAAATATGAGTTTTTGACACTTTGCTCTCTCATCATCTCTTCCTTAAAGATCGTTAACAAAGGGTAGTCATTAACAATCGTAAACAAAACGACGAACCTAATAAAAACGGTCGTTTTTTAAATGATCGTTTAAAAACGACCGTTTTTTAAAAACAAACGTTTTTCGTCGTCGTTTTCATAACGAAACGATCGTTCTTCCAAAAATAAAAACGACCCATTCCTACTCTCCATGCAAAGATGACAATGCCCGATTCACAACGGTACCCTTTAAAGCTTTGTCTGATCAAGTACGAAATAGTTTTCTGCAATGTTTTTGTTTCTTATCTCTAGTACATGGCAGCATATCCTTATCAGAAGTATTTATATTAATGCCTAACTAAGCACTATAGTTTAATTTAAGCATTATGAATAGAACTATGCAATTTGAAACATAGATAATGCTATAGTAATTGTAAATATTATGTTTAAGCCTTTATACTAAAAAGTCGGAGTGGTGAGGGAGGGGGAGGGATGATATGCTTTAATGAATTTAGATTATTACTAAATAATGATGGTATGGGGTGTGGATCTTGAAAATGTCCCAACTCAATTGTAAAATCTTCCATTGTCTGAAATAAATGCTAAACACTTTTATATTCTCTCCCCCTTATCTTTGTAACCTGATGGTGTATCCTTTTGATATTTTAGACTAAGAATAATTAACCTAACTAAATGTATGGTCTGAAATATTTAAGGTCTTCAGAATTGAGATGCTGTAGAGGATATGAAATCCCCGAAAGAGGATTATGAAATCCGCAAATGAGTTCTGTCGGACCCTGGAACCGGAGAAGACCTTCTCAACTTCCTCTCCTTTTACACACTCGTATTTAATGTGTATTTATATCTAGAAGCAATAAATGTACTTCTAAAGGTGTTTATTTTTAACATGCCTGTTGGTATAACAACTGATTTGCATTTTATTAACAAAAATAGGCATGGGCATATTACAGTTTTGGACGAAAATAAAATAAATTTTAGATGATTGCCACAAAATTTTAAACTTATTTTAATAACTATTTCTAAAATTCGTCCTCAATTTTGTAACTTTTTGGCAACATTATGTCTATGTACAAATAGTGACAGTAAAAATTAAATCCTAGGAAGCACCATCAACATAATATATCTACCTTCCCCATATTTCTAACTGAAGTCGGTATTTTGAATTTCACTTGTGCGTCTTCAATGTTGGGGCACCTGCATTAAATGTTGTTAATCTTTTTTTGTGTTTTCAATAACTTTCAAGTTCCAAAATTACTAAATAGTATGAAGTCTAANTATCTATATTTCTTATAACTTATTACTAGAGGGTTCAGAACATGAGTCTATATCAATATCACACGTGTTAGACTGTCCGTCAGTACAATGCCCCGTATCCGTTCTATCTCATTCTGTTGAATCTTGTGGAACTAGTTTAACGCGGCCAGGCATCGTCTTCCACAATATTATATATCAAAAGGTTTTATTATTATCCGATCATAATGAAATTTATATCACAGTGTCTTTAGGATGTTAAGACTACCTGGTTAAAAAATTATCTTAATCTATTGGGAAAGGATTTGTGCGGATGGGATTTCCTATTCTCGCCACACTGCTTCATATGATAGATATTTTCACATTTCTTTCTTGCAACCTTTTTTTGCCATGGCCCAAATATACTCGATTATATAGGCCAGACATTGATTACTTCATGGACATGGTCACTGATCAGGTGTAAACCAAACTTCATGATTTAGATTTATTTCTGACAGCATAAGAGGCTGGCTGCAGTGTCTGTTTACATGTTTTGTTCTCCCAGCTAGCTGAGCCCTCATGGGCCATGTTATATTTGATTTACACAAGGATAGGATAGTAAGCTGGTATAAAAAAAGGCCCAATCAGCTTATAGTAATGGTCCCCGGCAGCTGTTCTCCATGTTGAAGCAGAAGTGAAGGAAGTGGATCTGCATTTGGAAATGGTGGGTAACAGTGTCCTCCAAATTGTGGGTTGGTCAAATTAGCTCCACCCTGAACTTGTAATCTGTTAACTAACAAAGCTTTTATGAGTTTTGTGGTTATATAGAACACCTTTAAAAAGATTTTTGACATTTTAAAGCAAGTTCTGGACCTTTGTTAATGTTTTTTTTGCAGGTAGGCGGATCAGTTTCATCCCCAAGAGATAAAGCGTATTCATCCAGAGCTTTGTTGAAATATTTTAACCATGTAGTCCTGACATCCTACTTTAATTATAATCGGGTAATAATTAATCCCTTGAGAGAAAAAAAGTGTAAAGAGTTTGGTTTTTTTTTACATTTACATTTTACATTTACATTGGGTTTGTGGAAAAAACACAATTCCTTTCGAAAACTTTTATGAACATGTATTTTTCGTATATTTGAATTAGTGGAATATTTAATCGTTTTTGAAATGATTATGAATTTATTGATTCATAATTTAAAAATAAAAAAACAAAGATATATTAATCCAGCACAGAAACATCATATGTGGGAATTTTGTGAACTTTAACATTCTTTCAGAAAGCTAAATACAAAAATACAAAAATACAGAAATACAAAAATACAAAAATACAAAAATACAAAAATACAAAAATACAAAAATACAAAAATACAAAAATACAAAAATACAAAAATACAAAAATACAAAATTACAAAAATACAAAATACAAAAATACAAAATTACAAAAATACAAAAATACAAAATTACAAAATTACAAAAATACAAAATTACAAAAATTCAAAAATACAAAAATACAAAAAGTATGAAATAAAATCATCGCTATCTTGGAGAATGAGTTGCAGAAAATCTAGGATTAAGAATTTATTGTTGCAGCAATCCTACCACTGATTGGAACATATCAACTCAAACAAACAATGCTTTGAAAGGGACTGTATAACAATTTCATTGGAACATCCATGCAAAAATGACAATGCCCGCTTCACAATGGTACCCATGCAAGCTTTCGCTGATCAAGTATGAATTAGATATTCATGTCTTTTTTATTCT
This sequence comes from Eurytemora carolleeae, assembly GCF_000591075.1. Taxonomy (NCBI): domain Eukaryota; kingdom Metazoa; phylum Arthropoda; class Copepoda; order Calanoida; family Temoridae; genus Eurytemora; species Eurytemora carolleeae. The sequence goes on along the minus strand of NW_019396074.1, from coordinate 480,775 downwards.
AAATGATAACAATGGAGAAATCATCAGAACAATGTTTTCTTCCACATTTTTGATCGAATTAAGGTTTCAAGGGTTCCTATGTTAATCAAGCATTACTATCTTTTTATGGAGGATAATTTAAATTTACGCTTACAGTTTCTTTGAATGCATTGTTTAAGTTAAAAAATAAGAAACTTTTCATTGATAATGAATTGTTTCTACTTAACAGCCTTATAGAGTCGGCGGAATAAAGTTGTCAAAATAGCTCTCTCACATTGCGAATTTTTTAAACAATGCTTATGCTGACCATGACTGGGCCATGGCTTCGCGCAATTTATGGAAACTTTCGTTTACTCGATTAACGATAAAGGATTTTAATTAATGCCAGTGTTCTAAAAAATTTACGAGCGTATAAGATTATACGCAATAACGCAGTTCTTTTATTTTTATTTTCTAAACTTTTAAACCTTCTAATAATTCCTAAAACAGTTGATGAAACAGAGTTCTTGCCACACATTCTAATAATCAAATCCTTAAACTTTGCATCCTGATGGTGAAAACCTTGGACTAATCTATAGTTTACAAAAGTCAGGGTCTACGACATCGGAATTTCAAGTTATAGGGATTAGAAAATCAGAGTTTATTGCAAGAACTCAATTCCTTTCTGGTATATGGTAACTTGATATATAGATAGGCAAAGATTTAAAGATTATATACATCACATAGTAAGGGACCCCGCCTAAACTTTCTAATGAAGCCCGCATTTCGCATTGTTTGTTTGAGTTTCAGACTCTCTCCAGTTTCAAATCATTTTAATTTGATAACATTGTTTTTAGCTGCTTTTTTAAACAATTTAATTCGTGATTGGTGTTTGATAACATACGTCTCTGATCAATAATGTTAAAGATCTGATCTGCAGTAGAAATGTGCAAATTTCTTTCGTCGAGAACCCACAATTGAAAAATAATCAGTTTTAAAAATTATAAACATTGATATTAACATTATTCTTAATCTGACAAAGCTTTTGAGGATATCGTTGTGAATCGGGCATTGCTATCTTTGCAGGGAGGGCCAGTTGAAATTCGGCGTACAGTCCCTTTAACAGAAAAAGTACAAATCAATTGTTAAGAAAAGAGTTGAATAAGATAACATTAAAAAGTTCTGGTTGGGTGTCTCCTCCAAGCAAAATCCTTAACATATTTAGAGCAGAGACACTTAGTGGCCAAATAACGCCGTTTAAAGCACGTTGTATATAAAAAAAATATATTATAGAATGTCAATTATTTAAGAATGCATCGAATTGAAATCGACATGTATAGGTTGTAATATCTGAATGATTAATCAATTCAATTATATTATAATTACGATCTGAGTGGAAAAATTCAACTTCTTGAATTTGTATGGGTTCTTCGTTCTTCAGTATATGTCGTTTTTATCCCTTTTCTCGACTTATGCGCGCAACAGATAAGATAAAATTAGTAGCGATCGATATTGAAATCAATTCGATATCAGCCTATACCCCCGGTCTTTTTTTACGAACACTCCCTTTAATGTTATGTTAATCAAATTTTAAGGATATTAAGTTTTATTCTGAAATCTTGCTTCGACACTTAAAATATGTGCCCGTGCTTTATTTCAAGGGATATCTGTTCCTCTCTTGTAAGCATCCAGTTTTAGAGGAGAAGCAATGGCGAGAGCTGGGCGGAGACGTTTGTTTTTGCCAATTACAAGTTTAAAACCGTTCTTATGTTCGCCTATAATAGTAAGATAAAATTGCTGAGGAAAAGATGTAAAGAAAGTGGAATTTTCTATTTTCTTTGATATAGATAATCCTTTAATAAAAGACACTATATAAATATATTACTTAAGTGTATTGTGTAACTTTAGACAATTTGAAATGAAAATTCTAGTTTCAAAAGGCCATTTTATATATAACAAACATTAATTTGTTTCATCAATTTTGGAGCTTTTTTACATTTCTGACATTTGAAAATTTACCTTAAAGAAAATGTCGACGTAATTTCAAGCGACACTACAATTCTATTTAAAGGGACTTTCAGCGTAACTTGAAGCAACATTACAACTCTATTTAAAGGGACTTTCAGCGTAACTTTAAGCAACACTAGAATTCTATTTAAAGGGACTTTCAGCGTAACTTCAAGCGACACTACAATTCTATTTAAAGGGACTTTAAGCGTAACTTCAGCGAAACTACAATTATATTTAAAGGGACTTTAAGCGTAATTTCACCGACACTACAATTTACAAANAAAGGGACTTTAAGCGTAACTTCAAGCGACACTACAATTCTATTTAAAGGGACTTTAAGCGTAACTTCACCTACACTACAATTATATTTAAAGGGACTTTCAGCGTACCTTCAAGCGACCATCCTTGTGAAGTTTAGCAAATCCCGATTTCCAACGATCATCCATGCTCCGTCAAGGGTTCAAAGAGTGAATCTCACTCTTCAAATGGAAATTACGCTCACCGTCCAATTAAAGAGTTAGATACATGTATCATTTCCACTGCAGATGCACTTTAAACCTTTGTATACGAAAAAATACGGAGATATCCTTAATCCACTTGCCAAAACATGATATTTTTCAATTGTGATTCCCTGGAAAAGTGGCTAACGGATATACTAGACAAGTAAGTAATTTGGGCAAAATTAATAATCTAATCAATTTTAAAACCTTTGATATGTTCCTTATTATTTATCAAATTAAACCATGGGTACCACTGTTAATCGGGAATGCATGACTTTAAATTGAGGGTCAGTGAAAGTTATTCAGATTGTCCCTTTAAAACTTTCCTATTTTTCCCTTGATTAGAGTAATGATAAAGCCCACGGTGATCCAGACGCTCTAACAAGAACAAAGATATTCCTTTTTTATATTTTTGTTGTGTATAAATGTTTAAAATTTAAAGTATATTAGGTTTGTCACGCTTTATTGGAGGGATTTAAAATAAAAAATAGATATGCTAGTTATTTTACAACAAAACAACCAGGACATATTTAGCACCAGCTAGTTATTTTACAACAATACAATCAGGACATATTTAGCACCAGCTAGTTATTTTACAACAATACAACCAGGACATATTTAGCACCAGCTAGTTATTTTACAACAATACAGTCAGGACATATTTAGCACCAGCTAGTTTTGTGTAATGTTTTCTTGTAATTAAGATTTACAATTACAAAGTATAAACTTTCTTGTCTCTAATATAAGTTGGAAAACATGCAATTATAATTTATGACAGTTTGGTAACAATATTTTTAAATATCCTACTAACTTTAATAATAAATATGATGTTATAATAACTAAAGTATGATCTATACATATACTTTGCTTGTCTGTCGTGATGCTTGTATAAAAAAAACGTAAAAACTGTTAAAACGATCGGGCTCAATGACCCCAGGAAAGGTTTATGGATGCTCAAAACTACAAAATTTGTGATCACAAGTTTTTTATTTTTGTAAAATTTTGAAAATGCGCGAAAATTTTTTATGAAATCCGCCAACTTTTTGTTTGTTATTGTTTTATAATGTATACAGAAAAGATTCTCACAGAATTAAAAGCTGGTTCATGTATTGTAATCTGTAAAATAAAACAAGACATTCGTATATTTTGCCTATATCCGGTCAAACGGCTGGACTAATTGGGCTGAATTTTTTTGTGGACACTCATGGGTGGTCAGTACGTGTTATGGGCTAAACAAAATTCGAAAAATTCAACATTTTTTTCAAACATTTTTTTTTCCACGGGCAACGCCGGGCCCTTCAGCTAGTATTAACTAAAATTTGATTTCACTATATTAAAAGTGCATGTTTGGTTTGAGACAAGACCAACAACTAGAAAATACTGTAAACTGAAGATATTTTACTAACACACAGTAGAATTCTGCAAACTAGAAAGAAGTAGAAGATATTACCAGTGCGACTGTGTGACCTTTAGCTCCTATAATTTGTATGTTACTAACGCGACACAAGTTTAAGAAAGCACATTTTTTCTGAAGCATTTTATAAATTTAAAACTTTTGAATTGGACAATCCCTTTAAATAACATTTAGTAGTTAGTTGAATCATTTGTTCGAACGATTCAAAAAAAAAATTATTTCTTTTTTAAAAACGATTTCTTTTTTAATTCTCTGAACAATCCATGTTGATCCGTCCATCGTTAATTTTTTTTTCTAAATTCTGAACGAAAGCGAAGTTCACGAAAATTTTTTTAGTTTAAAAATGTTGTCTTTTAACTACAACCATGCTTATCTCTACTGAAGGCAACTTAAATATTAAGTTATAAAACAAATTCACAGATTAAGTATTTAATCCTCGTATTAAATAAGTTTCCAAAGTTCAGACATTGAAAATTATCTATTTCTTATAAAAAATATTCCAACCTGGCAGGATTTACTTTTATGTCGGTTTTAGATCTTAAAAAGGCTGGAACGGAAAACCTGTTAAAACTTTTTTGTCAAATAATAAATCCAGAAAACTGTAGAATAGGAAGACGACAGTAAATTTGACGTTGTTACAAAGCAAATAATTTACTTGTACCATAAAAATCCCTTATTATGGGAAATGGGTCACGTCATCACAATAGTGTCTATAAGTCGTCTTCCTATTCCATAGTTTTCTGGTTCTCACAATATTTCAAAACTTATTGCTGATATATAAATTTATTGGTAGTTTATAAATTTTTTTTTTTAAAGATTTATTCACACACAAAGATATAAATACATATATAAATGGTGTAGTTAAAATTTGTTTAAATAAATTTTTTTGAAAATACAGGTTTCCAAAAGAAAAGAGAAAAAATATGCAAAATTATGCACAAATAGAAAACATTGATTTTACTCACTACATAATATTTTGTCCCCGGAATTTCTTAATTTCTTTGAATATATCACCTCCTCCATTGAGCAATTTTTGAGTAAATTTATCTTGAAGTAAATGACTTTTGGCTCTCTTTAATCTTCTTATAGAATATTTATATTGCATGTGAGCATTTCGCTGCAAAATAAACAGTTCTCCCTCTCTTGGCCTCCCAGCTGCTTGCCAAACACCAAACCAGAACTTACTTTCGGCCTGATATGGTTTTACATATTCATTCCAACCTAAGATCCCTTTTGATTTTTCATTTGCCACTCCTCCTGATTTTGGAAGACACAACTTAGCTGCATTATCTATAGCTTCACATATTCCAGTAGCATATTCATCAATACTGGCATCATGATTCTGACAATGGAGAGTGTAGCAAAGGTTGCATTCCTGTGGTAAGTCTAGAGTATTAAGTCTTGTATCTAGATTGTCTCTATAATATACTTGCTGCTCTAAAGATGCTTTACCCCAGCTTTTATTCAGACAGATTGAAATTCACGATTAAAAATGGAAAGAAGAAATCGTTCTAAATGTTTAGCAATATCATTTATACTTTTTATATTATTCTTTGGATATAAAAGAAAGAAGAATCTAGAGGATTGCATGAGGAAATGATTCTTAATAGGATTAAATATAGTATTTACAGTATACATATAGCTTTCAGAGAAGCAACAACTGGCTCTGGCTCGGCGCTTCTAAAAGTACTTAAGAGATACAGGGTGAGAGAGAGAAAATGGTAAACTAGAAAACTTTAATGGAAGAGAAATAAATGGAACTTCAATAAACATTGAAGGCCTGCATTAACGCTGTAAAAAAGTTTTCATTGTTCAAATTTCATAATTTTTGTAAATTATTATTTCCCCTTGGAAGGAGGAGTAGACTGAAAGAGGAAATGATGGGAGGGGGAGAGGGGGAACGGGGGATTATAGGAGAAAATTTAGTTAGGGATCAAAAACTAAGTAATCCTCTTATTTTCTCTTTTATTTATGAAAAATATATTCCGTCTCTCTTCATCTTTTCATTTATAAGAATATTACAAATTATAGAATTAATTTTTTAGATGAAGCCTAGTCTCGCATCTAGCTCATTATATTATCATAGAAAAATTTTAAAATCGGAAAAAATCCACAAATTTGTACTAAAATTGATCCAATTACAGTTTTATACTTTCCTTTGTTTAGTCGTTGAAATGTAATGTAAGATCCCTAGATTGAAATGTTTCTATGCTACTTTGTATCTTTGTAACAAGAACTCCAAAAAGTTTAATTTTTCATTCATTTGCTCATTTCTTTTCAGAAAAGTTTACTTTATCAAGAAACAGAGCATCTTCGTGTTCAACTTCCTATAGGTTCATAAATATAGGAACTGGGAAGTTTTTTTTGCTAACGTAAACCACTCCAATCCGAAAATTAAAAAGCTCATTAAAACAACAAACTTGTTTGGGTAAATATAGATTTATACGCTATTATTTCAACAGCGATTTAATTAAAGATATCATGACTAGCTACAAGGATACTTTAGGATACCAGAACACCAGGATACCAGGATACCAGGATACCATGATACCGGGATACCAGGATACCAGGATACCAGGATACCAGGGTACCAGGATACAAGGACACCAGGATACCAGGATACCATGATTATCGGGATATCAGGATACCAGGATACCAGGAAACCAGGGTACCAAGATACCAGGATACCAAGACACCAGGATACCGGGATACCAGGATGCCAGGATACCAGAATACCAGGATACCAGGATACAAGGACACCAGGATACCAGGATACCAGGATACCAGGATGCCAGGATACCAGGATACTAGGATACCAGGATAGGAGGATAGCAGGATACCAGGATACCACAATACCAGGATACCAGGATACCAAAATACAGGGATAACAGTATACCAGGATACAAGGATATCAGGATAATAAGTGACATGGGTCAGTTTACACTGCACAATTGTTGTGTCTTGTGCTCTTTGAACTAAATAAAGTCATAACTTGCGTCTAAAAGTTGTCTCTGTATTCCATGGTTTTCTGGGTATCACTGTAGTTAGAAATGAACGGTATTACTTGATATGCTTGTCCATTTCGTTAATTTCCTGTCGTTTAAAGTTCATAGTACAAATGATGTGGTGGACCCAACGCGTTTTATGAATCAGGTTGTAGAGAATTTATTTGAAACCATTAGATGTTCTAGATGCCCAGAGGTCGACTCGCTACTTCTAATAAATATTGTAGGTGTATATTTCAAAATATTGTTTATAATAAAGTTCTTCACGATCATACATATATATTTGTTACCCGTGGAAAAAAAATGTTACAAAAAAAATATTAAAAAAAAATTTCGACTTTTTTAGCCTATAACACCCCCGGCCCCCCCCCCCGGGGGTAACAAAAACTATATATAATTTGAATTTTTTTTTATTTCAAAAATCAAAAATTTTCTATTTTCCACGGGCAACGCGCCGGGCACTTTAGCTATAGTTGTTCATAAAGCCAAGCGAAAGATAAATTAAGAACTCAGCGCGCGCATGCGCAGTTCTACTTTACTTTTTCATTTTTGCTATTTGAAAACTTGGAAGAGCTTGAATCTTCAATACAAAATATCTTCTCTAGCTCTTTTTATCTAGAGTAAAAACTTTGCTGCATTGGCTATATTAAATTTTGTCTATAAAATTGTTTCCAACATACGGAAACATGTTTTTATGATTTCATCAACTTCGAAACAAATTTATTATTCTGGGCTTCCAGGCCGCTTCGCGCCGGTTCCTCTTTCTATTGATAATATCAATACAAAGAAAACAGTTAAGAAGTAGTTAAAATTTATGTGACATTACTGGGACCACTTTGGGGACCTTGCAGTTCCTTTGGGGACCTTGCAGTTCCTTTTAATTTTACGCACACGTTGGATATAACACAAATTTATTCAGTTACATATTAGAAATTCAAAACACTTTTGTTCTTTTCATACAGCTCGTCTATAAGAAACGTTATGATTGAAAACGTTCAAGATTTCAATAAAATGTACAATTTACTTTTATTTGACGTGATATACGGGGTATTTTTGCTGCTTTTTGTACGCCAAATTTTTCTTCATTTTGGAAATTGTGAAATTTTTACACTTTTCAAGACAGAAGACGATACTTTTCTCATGGTTACTCAGACAGAGGTTTAGATTTGGGTTCAATCGTGAATCGAAAATGCTAGTATAATTTAAGGGCACTTAAAATTACGTCAACAGTTCCTTTAAAAATGTAATGCAATTTCTAAATATAAATCTATGCATTGTTCTACAAAGTGTTGAAATGTTGTCGGCCATATTGGTTGTAGAGAAACCAAACCAAATACATTTGATATTCTACCCGTGTTCTCAATATGGAGGTCTACATACTCTATGTAGTGCATGCACAGTTCAGCCAGGATCTTATTAGTTCTAGTTAGCTAAAAAGCTTATTTTGTCTCCTCCCCTATATTTTCTATTTACCCTTTAATAAACGGCTGAAGATATCTACATTCTACATTATACTATGTATTGAACCTTTTCCATGGTGTAGATTGATCTTTTCCATGGTGTAGATTGATCTTTTCCATGGTGTAGATTGATCTTTTCCATGGTGTAGATTGATCTTTTCCATGGTGTAGATTCATCTTTTACGTCGAATATAATGTTCTGACTAGAAGTATTATTTAGACCTTTTCCATAGTTTTCGATTTATAAATACGTTTTGAGACATCAATAAAAATAAATATCCAAACATTGTTCATATCACGTGGATTTAACGGTTCTGTCAATATTTCAGAAAACTGTGAATTTCGATCACAATATGACCCCTTTTACATAATTTTACAGCCTTTTATCTTTAAGACTTTTTTGTTGGCATATACATATGAATGAAAAAGTATAAATAAACAAATCTGTAAGTCTAAAGACTGTTGAGTTATAGACAAAAACATGTTTGATTTCAAATAAAAGAAACCGAATGCTTCTCTCTCTCGTTAGTTCAGGATGATATGAAAGCTAATGAAATGGCTTTGTAGATTTCAACATGATGTAATCATTGCAATACTTTAGGCTTTCCATATGTTATGCCCTAACGTGGCCTGATTTTTAAAAGATAGCTTTATCTTCAAGATTTAGAAACTTAAAAACACATAAGAAGCGAAGGACGAGGTTTTCGAGGTGGCTCGGACGAGAAAATGAGGAGAATGTGGCTCGGACGAGAAAGTTTTGTGGCTGGCCTTCCTCCCATCGTCATATATGATACCAATTTTAACAAAGTAAGTGGAACATTTATATGTAAAAACTATTTATCAAGGAAAAGTTTTTGAGAATGCGGGAAAAATGAAACAGAAAATTCCCAATTTAGTTTTTAAATTTGCTTTAAACATAGAAGACCTACATCATCATCTTCAACTACTGGAAACTTCAGCTCATCTTATCATCATCACACTAGAACTTCTTACTTTGTATAACGGAACAAAATTTGTTCTCGGAGCAACGTTCGTCTCCTCAAAAGGACACGTTGTTCTGAGAACACATTTTGTTCCGTTGAAGTCCATCATCGACCTATCCGAGGCAACCTTCTCAACATAACAAAATTATCAATATACAATGTTTATCTGTTGATGGAGATGGTTATTAAAGATGGTTCAACAAATCTAATTATATCGGAGCACTACTACTTCTAGCTTCCGTTACAATCTGGATTGTATCACTCTGTTAATTTGAAGTGAATCACTCTGTTAACTAAACTTTGTTCTTTTTCCTGTAAAGCAGTGCTATCTATATTAGTTTCTTCAATTGAATTGATATTATTATTCTTATTATTCTTATATTCTAATTGTTAATTGATTATTTAATTTAAAAATTTGAATTAGATTGTTATTTGTATATTTTAATTGTAAAAATATTCAAAAATTGTTATTTTCTTATTGGATAAATTTTTTGTAGATACGATAAACCTAAAATTTTCTAATTTAAATAAGAACAAACATTTACAATAACCACAATAAAAAAAATGTTAATTCTATGTCGAATTTAAATTTTAGACGTTTGTTAATCTTAGTTCCGCTCTCTGAAAGATTGTGGAGAAAAAAACCTAGAATGTTAAATGCAGTTCATTTGAATTTGATTTTCTCGTACTTGAGCGAAAATTTAAAACTTGAGGAGCCAGAAGGTCACAAAGTTGTACCAGTAATGTCGCAGAAAGTAACAAGAACTCTCCTCAAACTCTTTTATTCTTACTCTTCCACCTTTGCATCTGGAATTTGCGGTATTTCAAACTAACTTCTACAAGGTCGTAGTTTGAAATATCCAAGATTATGACATCAGGTTTAAGGATAGGGATTAGAACATTGGATTTTGTGGCGAGTAATCAGTTCTTTTGACCATTTATTATTTGTCACGCTCGTGATGCTTTAGGACCCAACAAGGTCGCAGCAGGTTGAGGGAAAACAACATTTATCGCATCCCTATTGCCTATCGATTGGAGTCACAGATAGAGGGGAGCTTTTGGGATTCTTTAGATGTGTCTTTATTTAATTCAAATTGTACATTTACCGTCTTTCCTTTAATTTTTAAAGGGACTGTAAGCGCAATTTCAAATGTGACCCTCAATCACTGCAAACTAAGATGGTCACGCTCTCACACTTAAGTCCGCCAGTATTTAGCCAATTACTTCTGTTAAACTTAAGCTAGAACAAGAACTTTGCAAATTTAAAATGTATATGCCTAAGGCTACAAAAAAGTATAAGTGAGTTGGTGAGGCCCTGGTTTTGTGATACTTCAAAGTGGAAGCTGTCTAAAATTTTTATAATTAACTTTCAAAGTTGTCTAGATATCAGCGCCATGCTCTCCATGCACAGCTGGCAATGAAACAATTCACAACGGTAACATTGAAATCTTTATATGATAAATATTGTGGAAGAAGTGGTCGTTTTTTAGGTTTAAAATTGACTCATACAAATAATTCTTTAAATGTTTTCCTGGAGTAGCAATGCGCATGGTACTTAAAAAAAGCTGCAATTAAAGATAATAATTTTCGAAATTTAATAATTTATGATAATTAAATCATTCTTGATTTTAAAGCTTTTAATGGTACCGTTGTGAATTGTCCACTTGAGATTACACTTACAGTTTTAAAAAGTAATTAGTAAGGTTTTATTTTGAATTTAAAGAGGGGGGGGTGACAAAAAAAACAAGGAGAACATTCGTAATAAAACGAAAACCGCAATCATCTCGATATCCCCTTTATTAATATAATTGGTATGCTGGGTGGTGTCTATAAACCAGAAGAATAAAGTTTGCATCTAATCACAACAATATTTCATTCTTGGATTCAGAAGAACAGGTCAATTCTTTCAACTTAGGATCAGAATCTTAATTTATAATTTATAATGTCTGAAAGGAACTGAGTTCTTGCAGCAAACTCTTATTTTCTAATCCCATATTTTGCAACCCGAGGCCGAAATTAAAGAAAGCATGTGGTTGGTTCCACTTGGAATTGTATTCAGTGTTTCAAGATTTGAGCAGGAGCTCAATTTGAACCGGTTTCGAGATCGTCACTCAATTTTCATGTTTATTGGGATATCCTGTAGCAGTGTTAGTAGTAGTACACAAAATAGGAAAAACTAGATGAATCTCTTGATAATGATATTGGTTTTCAGAGTAAAAATTTGAAAAAAATCTATTTGTAGTATCACAATTACTGCATTACCTTTAGAGAAGTTTTATAACATTTTCTATTTAGTTTTTTTTTTCCGTGATGCAGGATTCCCAAGAGACTGCGCTAGACCAAGAAACCGTTAGCTCTAGTAATAGTTACTTAAAATGCTTTTTATGAGATTTTCATGAAAGAAATTTTCAGAGTTTAAATTGTGAAATGGGCCGGACATACAATACAGCTGATACAGGATCCAGGATGCAGGATACATTCAATATCAAAACTTCAGTTCGGAGATCTAACTTTTTAAATAAATAAAAGTAAAGGTATCTAGTAATTTTCAAAGCTTATTTAGTTTATGAAATTTTAGGCACATTTTGGAATGTACACTTATAATAGAGTGCCTTTTTTGTGTTCTAAATTAAGAAATTTTATTGTTATATATTTTTTTTATGGTATTTATCCCAAAACATCAAAAACCAAATATTAAAGGAGTATGATCAAGAATTTATCATTCATGTTAGAAAATACATACTAGTGCAAAATCTTTTTTTCTTTTTTCCCTTTATAAATAAATAGACTTTAAGGGTGCTTCGCGCCCATCTTCTATTTCAATTGCAAACATTTACTCTTCGCATATATTGTAAAACAAGAAAGAAAAAAAAGTTCGGGGATTTAAAAAAAAACATTTTGTGGGTTTTCAACATTTAATAAAAATCTAATTTTTTTGGAGGCAAATTTTTGAAATTTTTATCATGCATTAACTTTTCCTATGGTCATGTGAGGCCCCACAAAAAATTTGGACACAATCCGTTCAGCCGTGTTGACGTTTATTTCATACAAACACCCAAACAAATAAGCAAAGTATATATATATATTGCATTCAATCTTGATTAATCTTTGATTTCTGTTATTGCCTAGCTCTTTCAGAATTCAGTATTTAATGGAAATAATCATGAAAACAGGGTTTCTGATCATCCAATCTACAGAAAACTAACCTGAGTGTTTTCTGACCTAAAGGTTATCCGACCTAAAAGGTAAGGTTAAGTTTGGTAGGTGGAGTTACCATGACGTAATAATGGGGAGTCGAATTAAACCCAGAAAGACGCGCGGGGAGTTTCAACTACTCGATAGTTTCCTAAAACTACTCGATAGTTTCCTAAAACTACTCGATAATTAGTTCGGATACTCTTTAGGAAAACGGATTTTATGCAGGACAGGCAACGACGTGACATACAGAATTCGATGCGCCACTTTTTTGGATATAATATATTTCTTTTTGTTGCTTAGGTAAACATCCAAAAGGGTTCTCCACTAAGAATACTTTTCTAGGCAAAAAATCAGCCACGTTTGGAACAATTTCAAACTTTTTTATTTCCTTTATTATACGTTTCGACATGAACAAGGTATAATAAAGAATGAGTACACTTTTCGGTAGAACATATTTTCGGTTATTTTCGGTAAAATATTTTCGGTTATTTTCGGTTGAACAATTTCTGTTGTTTTCATTTGTAACTGCGAACAAAATGTTCTATCTGGCCTTAAAAATGGCTTTAAAAAGGGGAAAAACAAATTGGAGTTTATACAAGTAGATCCATAAAACATGAATTTTTCTCAATTAAGACCTCGATGAAAAAATAGTAATTTTTCCATGATTTTTTACATATTTTTAAACTTGATTTTGTTCAGACGCGCAATGTTCTAGGATTAAAGCTATACAAAAATGGAAAAAGCACACATCCCTGGCTCCTGAAGGGGGGGGGGGGATTGCGCATACGCCTCTTGCTCTTTTTAGTATACTCATGAATTAATGAAAATGTTCCGACTAATTTTTGTATTTATTTCTGTTAACATGTGATGCTAATATTTGTTTTTATGCAATTGTAAAAACATATTATTCTTTTATAGTCTCTTGTAACTGTCCAATTTATTGTTAAATATCAAATGTAATGGATTAAGAGAATAAGGATAAAATAAAAGAATTATGAATTATAAAAAATGCATAGAGCAAGTTCAATATTTTCGAACACAAAGGTTATCGTACACAAACATACAATGGAAGACACTATTTATTGTTTAAGTTTGTTAAAAAGCTTTTGTTCCCAGTTAATGACAAGATCAAGACTGGTATATCAACTGTACTAATTGATCCAGAGACAAAACATGACTGATCAAAGTCTTAATTCTGCTCAGACTCAGAGACAAAAATGACTTATCCAAGTCTTAATTGTGATCAGATTCAGAGACAAAACAAAACAGGAAAAGATCCTTCCCGGCCCGTAGGACGGATTTATCAATTCATAACAAATATGATTGATTTGACAGCTTTCCTGAACAAAATAAAAAATGAATATTCATATTCTAACTGTTATACAACTACAATCTTATGTTGAAAAAAAAACTTGAACCGCCGTATTCTGTTTTTTAAAAAGATTTAATCAGATAATACAGGTAAATCAATTTTTAAAGAGATTTAATCAGACAATACAAGTAAATTAATTTTAAAGAGATTTAATTAGACAATACAGGTAAATTAATTTTTAAGAGATTTAATCAGATAATACAGGTAAATCATTTTTTAAAAAGATTTAATCAGATAATACAGGGAAATCAATTTTTAAAGAGATTTAATCAGATAATACAGGTAAATCATTTTTTAAAAAGATTTAATCAGATAATACAGGGAAATAATTTTTTTAAAAGATTTAATCAGATAATACAGGGAAATTAATTTTTAAAAAGATTTAATCAGATAAGACAGGGAAATCATTTTTTAAAAAGATTTAATCAGATAATACAGGGAAATCATTTTTTAAAAAGATTTAATCAGATAATACAGGGAAATCAATTTTTAAAAAGATTTAATCAGATAATACAGGGAAATCATTTTTTAAAAAGATTTAATCAGATAATACAGGTAAATTAATTTTTAAAGAGATTTAATTAGATAATACAGGTAAATCAATTTTTAAAGAGATTTAATCAGATAATACAGTTAAATCAATTTTTAAAGAGATTTAATCAGATAATGCAAATAAATCAATTTTTAAAGAGATTTAATCAGATAATACAGTTAAATCAATTTTTAAAGAGATTTAATCAGATAATGCAGGTAAATTAATTTTTAAAGAGATTTAATCAGATAATGCAAATAAATCAATTTTTAAAGAGATTTAATCAAATAATGCAAGTAAATTAATTTATAAATCATGTTTGGAAACAAATCTACAGAAGAAAATCGTTGTTAACTTTATGATTGTGGTCCAAAAGGTAGTAAATAGTCTCTGTTTGTGTGTGGTCCAAGGGGAGGTAAATAGTCTCTCTTGTGTTGCGGCCAAGGGGACGTAAATAGTGTCTGTTTGTGTGTGATTCAAAGGGAAGTAAATAGTCCTATTTGTGTGTGGTCCAAAGGGAACTTTCATACTAGTCCTATCTGTGTGTGGTCCAAAGGGGACATATACTAGTTCTATTTGTGTGTGGTCCAAAGGGAAAGTATGTAGTCTTATTTGTTTGTGGTCTAAAGGAGAAGTTTATGGTCTCTGTTTGTGTATAGTCTTAAGAGAATTATTAATCTCTGTTTGTGTGTGGTCCAAGGGGACGTAAATAGTCTATGTTTGTCTTTGGTCAACGGGGAAGTAAACAGTCTCTGTTGTGTGTGGGAAGTAAACAGTCTCTACTTGTGTGTGTTTCAAATGGAAGTAAAAAGTCTATGCTTAGGATGGGCCATGGAAAATACATAGTCTCTGTTGTGTGTGGTCCAATGGGAAGAAGTGAAGTAAATAGTACTTGTGTGTGGTCCAAACGGAAGTAAATATTTGTATGTTTAGCAGCATATTGCTGAGTGAATGCTACTCTATATTCTTGTATTGAAGCTGTAGACATGTTTCTGCCCAATATGGAATATATTGCAGTTCTTTATTTTATTATTATTCATATAATTCAAGTGTTACAGTTCATATAATATTTTATTAACCAGTAAAAGGGGGGGGGGGACATGAGTTGCCATATGCCGCCCAAGTTATGATTTTAAACAAGAATTTCATTTGAGCCCGGAACTTTTGATTGAACAGAATGAGTTAAAATTCAAAGAGTTTAGCTCCACTTATTTCTTATCTTATCTTATTGTTCCTGGGTTATATTTCTTTTAAGTATCAACATATTTAATATCTTAAAATAAAAATAAATTTTTTTCTTCGGTTTGTTTAGATATAAAACTATGATGGATTGATACACTCTAATAAATTCAAATTCTTTTATCCTTTCCTCACAGGTGTTCTTGATAATATATTCTTTAATGAGAAAATTTATATCTTTAATACAGATCATGTATAAAAACTTGAAAGAAAAAACTATATATCTTGAAATTACTTTCTCCTATAGGTATAAGAGCATTTCTAGACTGTTATAAAGAATTTACTATATTACTGTAAGCTGTACTATGTGCTAAGTGTGTAGCAATGTATCATTTACTGCGCCCTCGGGTTTATCATTGAATCCCTTGGAGGTTTAAATTTCCATTGATTATAACTTTTCTGAGAGTAAATGACATTCCTTTGTAAAAAATCACAAATTATTTTTATAATTCATTTTTATTTTTAAAATTGTTCCTAGTATATGTATTAAATGCTGTACACTATCAAAACCGTATAATACTGTAGACTGTAAATACTACATGTACACTTGTAACACATACCTACTCCATAACAATTTAATCAAGACGTATCTATCCGGGTCTACTCGTTACCAAGATCAACCAGGACCAACTCTCCGATTCTAAATGCCGCAAAGGCACTATTTCAACCAGGCTTAACTCTCCGGGTCTAAAGGACACATCAGTCCACATCTCAACGATGATTAACTCCCTAGTTCTTAAGGACAAACAATCTAATGAAATTGCTACACAGGCAATTTCTCAACCAGGCTTAACTCCCTGGTTCTAAAGACACACAGTCCAATGAAATTACTACACAGGCAATTTCTCAACCAGGCTTAACTCCCTGGTTCTAAAGGACACACAATCCAATGAAATTGCTACCAGGCAATTTTTCAACCAGGCTTAATTCCCTGGTTCTAAAAGACACACAATCCAATGAAATTGCCACCAGGCAATTTTTCAACCAGGCTTAACTCCCTGGTTCTAAAGGACACACGTTCCAATTAAATTAATAAAAGGAAATTTCCCAACCAGGCTTAACTCCCTGGTTCTAAAGGACACAGTCCATTTCTCAATCGTATAATTCAACGAGATCACAAGCTATCCTTGAAGCTATATTCGATTCAATGCTAAATCAACTAGCAAAGATCTCCGCTCGTATATTTCAACAAGAACCAAGCTGTCTTCCAAGCTTACTTACGCTTCTGATAACGGAATCAAAAGCACTGTCTCAATCAACTAACTTTATTCAATAACTTAGGTTGCAAAGTTATCAGGAATTGATGTAATTCAATTTCTACGATGTTATAGATATCACATGATTAAGACCATGGTATTACATATTTATCGCACAGTTAAAAGTGTTAGGTATGTATTTAAAGGATTAAAAAGAATAGATTTAACGCAGTTAATCTATTATTGCTCATATTTATAGCGTAAGTTTAGTTAGGTCTCATGATTTGAGCTAATCATGTTAAGTATTCGATTGAAACGCAGTTTCAATGAATAATGTCATTATGTCTAAGTTTAAAACAATAAATAATTTATATGACGTATAACGTGCTGCAAGTTTACAGAATATAATGTTTACACGCTTTTTGCTCTACACTAAATAGAACTATAGATTGTACGATGTACCGTATAGTACTTTATATTGTACTATGGACAACATATACCACTTTAAATATGTACACTGTATAGTAATGTAGTAATGTACTCTGTAATATTTATCGTATTGTTAAAATATTGTACATTATTGGAGAAAGTAATCCTAACTAATCTTATTACCAGTATACTTCCTACAGCGTAGAAGCAGCGTGAAAACAAACCAATCTAAATAGACAAAATATTCTTGTTGTATTATTAATTATTTCTTAGTTTTTACGGATTATTTTACCCTTGCTTGAAGCTTGAATTCGGCTTGTGAACAGGACACAAACCTTCCAGTCATTTCTTTGATTCTCCTATGTATAAATTTGATTGTACAGGTTGTCCCAGGAAACATGACAGCTAACAGACGCTTGGACGCTTTTCAAGCTTTCAATATTACAGGAGATATGAAGAATTTCGACAAAAATATTAGATCAAAGACGATATTCAAGTTGTCTAAACTCACAACTGTCTTGTTTCGTGAGACGCTCTGTAGATTCGTCGTTGCTAATTTTTTAGAGATTCCGCAAAAATCTGAGAAGTTTTACAAATTTTACAATTGTTTACATATTTGCTTTTTACACTTGGTCATGAACTTAAGAGAAAAGATATGGCAAAAACCAACTAAAAACGAACCAAAAACTATCAATATTTTCTCTTAGAATAAAAAAATACAAAGTTTAATTAAAACAAACTTTACAGAAAACAGTATTTGTCCAGTGCCAATTAAAGTCCAAAAACCTAAAAAATAAACAAATGAAAAACGAACCAAACTATCCCATCAGTAAATACAACACAACAATTTATTTTCACAAAATAAGTCAAATACTATGAACATGTAAATGTGAAGGAAAGGGGAGGGGTATGTGTAGGGGGTAGAAGAATATATTTGTGTTTCTAGGGACATAAAGCTATTTTATAAATTGTTCTTACAATAGTATACATTTGTTAGGACATTGAGACACTGTATGATCCAATTCTTTCATTTCCTTGGGATACAATGGGTATTCCAGGATACCAGGGTATGCCAGGATACTAGAGTATTCCAGAATACCAGGGTATTCCAGGATATCAGGGTATTCCAGGATATCAGGGTATTCCAGGATACTAGAGTATTCCAGGATACCAGGGTATTCCAGGATACTAGAGTATTCCAGGATACCAGGGTATTCCAGGATACCAGGGTATTCCAGGATACCAGGGTATTCCAGAATACCAGGGTATTCCAGGATACCAGGACATTCTAAAATACCAGGGCATTCCAGGATACCAGGGTATTCAAGGATACCAGGATATCAGGATACTGCAGGGCATTCTAGAATACCAGGTTATTCCAGGATACCAGGGTGTTCCAGGATACCAGGGTATTCCAGGATACCAGGGCATTCCAGGATACCAGGGTATTCTAGGATACCAGGGTATTCAAGGATACCAGGATATCAGGATACTGCAGGGAATTCTAGAATACCAGGTTATTCCAGGATACCAGGGTATTCCAGCATACCAGTGTATTCCAGGATACCAGGGTATTCCAGGATACCAGGATATCAGGATACTGCAGGGTATTCTAGGATACCAGGGTATTCCAGGATACCAGGGTATTCCAGGATATCAGGATATTCTAGGATACCAGGGTATTCCAGGATACCAGGGTATTCCAGGATACCAGGATATTCCAGGATACCAGGGTATTCCAGAATACCATTATAACATTATATTCTGTAAACTTGCAGTACGTTGTACGTCATGAATGATTTCACGTTTTAGGGTATTCCAGGATATCATGTTATTCCAGGATACCAGGATACAAGAGTATTCCAGGATATCAGGATACCAGGGTATTCCAAGATATCATGTTATTCCAGGATACCAGGGTATTACAGGATACCAGGATACAAGAGTATTCTAGGATANCATGTTATTCCAGAATATTATGTTATTCCAGGATACCAGGGTATTCCAGGATATTATGTTATTCCAGGATATCATGTTATTCCAGGATATCAGGGTATTCCAGGATATTATGTTATTCCAGGATATTATGTTATTCCAGGATATCAGGGTATTCCAGGATACCTGGATATTTCAGGATATTATGTTATTCCAGGATACCAGGGTATTCCAGGATACCAGGATATTTCAGGATGTTATGTTATTCCAGGATATCAGGGTATTCCAGGATACCAGGATATTTCAGGATATTGTGTTATTCCAGGATACCAGGATTTTCCAGAATATAAGGTGATCCTTTTATTTTGCTTTTAAAGTACCATGAGAAATAAAGAAGTTCGTTTAAATTTTGAGATTTTTTCTTTTTTTTTAAACTTTCCCAGGAAACATTTTAAATGGATATGTGTGTGCCGATGGCGAAGATGTTGGGTAAATAAGTCTGGACTTTACATGCTCGACAATGTTTGCAGGTAATAAATGTCATATTGTTTGTATTAATTTAGCCTTCTGATACATATATATGTATTCTTTTTGAGAAATAGTTCAATCTCTACACTAATGTAAATGTTAAGTTGACAAAGTTGCAAGGTTTAATTGTAGTTGAGAAAATAGCTCAATCCTAACTTGTTTCATTAACTAGAACCCTGGGGACCAAAGATATTATAATGTAAAGATAGTTATTTCAAAGGTGTACGCATTTTTAGTACTGCAGTGTACTGTCTCTAGGAGGCAAAGTAAACACAAGACGGATGTCTGCAGCCTGACATGGGAACCATGTTTCACATAAAAAAATCAATGAAATATTCTGTTCAAAGGAAACTCTTATGTGAATTATCAAAATTTTAAAAATTAAATGCTTTTATCCTCCTCGGATACTAGAGTAACACTGATGCATCTATTCTTGTTTACAAACACAGCCCAGAGAGAACGCAATAGCAATAGTAATTAACTTTCCTTGCCTTATTACCTTGCTGGGGACTGAATATTGCATGCGTAAATGTTATATTCTTTTTTATTAACATTCTACTCTTTGATATACCTTGTTAAGAAGAAAATAATTTATACAAGGTGAACCCGTTAGTGACGAGGCCATTAACTATTAGAGAAGTTGTTTTAGAAGGATCTTGTCATAAGAAAACTTGATTGTACTCATAAAAAAACAATATTCAATTAAATTTTCAATTTTTTTGTACAAGGTGACCTAAAAAAACTTTGGTTATTCATAATTATTTAATTATCTTAAAAACTTTACTTTTTATGTTTTAGTTATTTAGATCTTTAAAAGTTTCCAAGCATGTCTTTAAATTTTTTTCTAGCCAAAAAATTGACATTTTTTTAACAATTCAACACTAAATGGTGTTCTTCCGAATTCAAAATTTTGTTTTTAAATTGAAAATAAAAAAAAACAATTTTAAAGTTACGTCAAATATAAAATATGTTTTGAAAACAGGGAATCCTAAGGAAAACGCAGGAAAAGACAGGACGACATTTAGTTTAAGAATAAAGCCACTTAAAAAAAAACTCTCAACATTGACCTTCTCGTCACTAATGGGGAGTCCGTATTGCTCCAAAGTCAGGGAGCCTTACATTCAACTTATATAACATTTCAATATTTACAGTACAACCTAGTTTATACTGCCTCGTTGTCTACCTAGTCTTTTCTGAGCCAACAGAAATTGCATGGCGGTAACATCTATCTTTCTATATTTCGTTTAAATATCACTACACAATAAAATTATAGATATATTATGCAAAACTATCTTCGGAATTTTTATATTTTTTTAACCAAAACTGCCAAATGTTCATCATAAAAATAAACTGAATTTTTCGTTTGTCAACTGAACTTAAAGAAACTCTAAGCGTAATTCCAAGCGACCCTGAAATATGCCAATGGGCGATTCACAATGGTACTCTAAAAAGCTTTGTCTGATTGAGTATAAGTTAGATATGAATGTTTAAAATTTGGATCGATTATTTTCGATTGTGGTCTCTTACAAAAGTGACCAGCGCATTTATTAATAAAGGGAGACATATAAGAACCATTAGAATTAAACACTTTTCAACATGAAAAACGACAATTCTTCCACGTTATTAATCAGATGAAGTAGTTTCAGTAGAAGTAAATATTTCCATTTACTGAAAGCGGCGATTGAGGATTCATAACTATGATTGGACAATGAGATAGATAAAAAGATAGATGATACCGCCATACTATTTCTATTAGTTCAGAATAGACATCAACCACATGACTGAACCCTGATTGAATCAGGCGCTAATAAACTCGGAATACAGAAGTGCATCTCTGCATTGAAATTAAGCTTACAGTCCCTTTAACACAGCTCAATGTTAAAACAAAGGTGGAGAAGGATTTATTGAAGAATGATTAGGTTCTGAGAATTGAGAGGGATGGTATAAGTTGAAGATTAAGTGCTAGAGGGTTGGATTCAGAGAGGATTAAACAATCACAGAGATTACGCTAATCTAGAGGGTTGGATTCAGAGAGGATCAAACAATCACAGAGTTTACATTCACTGACTCCATTTTAGAAACCTTGTATATATTTTATTAAATATTTTAATGCCAAAAATATTACTTTGGAGGAAATAAAATTAACATTCTAAGAAAAAATAGAAAAATAGTTTTTAAACTAAAGAGTATGTAAGTTTTATATAAAACATTTGTTATCAAATTGAGTCACACTTTTCCTATTATTATGCTACTCTTAGATTATAACCAATAAACATTGTATTACAAACTCTGTATTCACTGGTCCCAAAGCTGAAGACATGTAATTCATTATCTGGTATTTAATTCTGAGCGGAGATTGAGTGTTAACCAAAAAAAAAGAGGAAAAGAGATTTAAAAATGTAATTACATTGGAAAATTATAAACGTTACGGGGAGCGAAAAAATTGTGTCTTTGACACAAACTCTGCTTTTCTAATCCCTATATATTTGCAACCCAATGTCAAATACCTTATATTTTTTAAATTATGAATTATGTTAGATGAAATAATCAAAGGTTTGAAATATCAGGTTGCAAAGATGTAGGGATTGGAACATTTGAGTTTGTAGCAAAGACTCGATTCCTTTTTAAGAAAATATTTTTTCAGTTGATACTTCAAACAATTGATTCCCTTCATTATATACATGGGGAGGTCTAAGGGGAAAATATATAAACATAATAAATTCAGAGAAAGGGTGATATTATTCAAATGTTGACATTTGTCGCGATCCCTTTCATTGGACGAATTAAAACTTTTATCAAATTTTAAATAGAATTTTACTTTTATAATTTAAGGTCTTTGTTGTAGAATAAGAATTTTCTTTTTTTTTAAATTTTATTTTTGTACTTTTTGGTTTTTATTCTAGCGTGGAAGGGAGAGCTGGGACCAGACCGATTTTATATTTCTCTCACGTTCATCTAAGCTAATTTTGTAAGGGAAAGGCTAGAGAAATGAGACCATAACATATTTCACTTGAAACTATTCAAACTTAGAATTTAACTTTTGTAAAATAAAGAGTTTTTAAAGTCACATAAACGTAAAGAGGCCTTCGACTTATAGAGTGGAATATATGATTTACTGTATGATTTAGAGTGATAAAGATATTCTTATTTTTTACCAAAACTTTATTACTCTAAAAGTGACTTGAGCAGTTGTGCTTAGGAGAAAATAAAGGAAATTAGTAGCATTAAACACCTTTCAGAAAAATGAAGATATCTTCCTCATTGTTCCTTAGATAGAGGTTTATAGGGCACCATTGTGAATCTAATATACCACTCTGTGGGTGGAGGTTCTCTTGAAATAACGTTTATATATTACCTTTAAGTTTACTGGGTTTCAATAAACCGGGGCGAAGGAAGCTTTTTTTTAATATTTACATTACGATCTATCTGGATATTATAACAAGCCATCCCCCCCTTCCCCTCCCCCTGACTTACGCAAAAGTTAGTTAATTAGATCGACCCCCACCCCTACTCTATACACACACATCTACACAGTTTGTGTTTAATCTTTGTGAAGTAACAATCTCAAGGAATAAAAATTGTCTTAAAACTTTTTTTTTATAAGTGAATGCAAATTATCTTTTTTTCATCTCATAATCTGAGTTCGATTCCCTTATATCCATTTGACAGCCCAAATTTTTATTTTGAATATTCTTTTTTGTTTGTTTATCTTCTTGTGATTTTTTTTACATTTTTTCTTGATTTTGATGGTTATTATATCGTTAGAACTGACGAGGGTCAACCGAGACCGAAATATATTTTCAATAAATGTGGAACTAACATCTACTTTTTTACTCTACAGAGGTTTGGTCCATCACCATTACCGAATTTTAAATCTATTATAATCTATCTGGATAATATGATCTATATGTATATTATAATCTATCTGGATCTATTTTATGATCTATCTAGATATTATGATCTATCTGGACGTTATAATCTATCTGGATATTATTATCTATCTGGATCTATTTTATAATCTATCTGGATATTATGATCTATCTAGATATAATTATCTATCTGGATATTATGATCTATCTAGATATAATTATCTATCTGGATATTATGATCTATCTAGATATATTCATCTATTTGGATATAATGACCTATCTGGATCTTGCTAAAATCTATGATTCACCGACAAAGGGTCAAACGACCCAGGGTCAAACGACACTGGGTCAAACGACAAAGGGTCAAACGAAAAAGGGTCAAACGACAAAGGGTCAAAAGTACGACAAAGGGTCAAACGACAAAAGGTCAAAATGATAAAAATATTTTTTGATTTAAATCATAGGAAACTCGCATTTTTAAACCCTTTGTCGTTTGACCCTGTGTCGTTTGACCCTTTGTCGTTTGACCCTGTGTCGTTTGACCCTGGGTCGTTTGACCCTTTGTCGGTGAATCAAATCTATAACGGGTTTTCCAATTACTTCTGCCAATGTCAGCTTTGAAATCTTCAAAATTAAAAAAAATATTAGTGGTTGAAAACTATAATGCTGTGATGGTTCCTTTCAATTATTTTACTTTATTATGATGGTTCCTTTAAACTCTTTTGCTTTGTTGTGATTGTTCCTTTAAACTATTTTCCCTTTATTGTGATGGTTCCTTTAAACTCTTTTTCTTTATTGTGATGGTTCCTATAAACTCTTTTCCCTTGTTGTGATGGTTCCTTTAAACTCTTTTACTTTCTTGTGATGGTTCCTTTAAATTCTTTTCCTTTGTTGTGATGGTTCCTATAAACTCTTTTCCCTTGTTGTGATGGTTCCTTTAAACTCTTTTCCTTTATTGTGATGGTTCCTTTAAACTCTTTTCCTTTATTGTGATGGTTCCTTTAAACTCTTTTCTTTTATTGTGATGGTTCCTTTAAACTCTTTTCCATTGTTGTGATGGTTCCTTTAAACTCTTTTCTCTGGAAGATAAGACGCTAAGATCTATAGCAAAGTTTTCTAATTAACAAGAAAGGAAAAAGAAACTAAAATTATGAAAAGAATTTCTTTAGATTGTTTGATAACAGTTGACAGAGTTTTTGCGCCCAAATGGTTGAGGATTTACAACCAAAGGGTTTATCTATCTATCTTATTGTCTAAACTGAGCTGAAACTGTGTATTGTGTATATCAAGAACTATATCAAGAACATTCTAAAAATTATTGAAATCTTTAATTGTTATCCAGAATAGTGTCTAAAATTCAACCAATCAGAGTTGCGTAAACAGAATCCCGAACAGGCAATCAGAAGCCGGGAAGTTAAAAATTGTGCGCGACATTTAATGCAAGAACTCTCATTGGTCGGAAAATGGTAGGGATATCAAGAATAAAGAAAAAGATCGGATTACGCAGAAATCAAAAGTGTGGATATTTAGATTAAGTGATTAGTATTAAGGGTATCCAATTCTATTGTTTTCAGCAACATTTTTCTGTTGTGAATCTCGGGATTAAGTACTGATCTCTATCTCTTCATGCAGACTTACGGATTATTTATTTCCTGTTTAGAATTGTGAAAGTTAAACATCAACATTTGAGATCTGACTGAGTTTGAAGTCTCGCTAGGCCTTTTGTTGGACATTACCAACCTAGTTATAATTCTTTTGCACCTCTGGAAATACATATTTTAAAGCATCAAAGAATTCTTATTTTACTTAAGTAAAAATAATAAAAGTTAAAATAAAAAATACAATGAAAAATTAAATAAAAATACAATAAAAAATACAATAAAAAATACTATGAAAAAACAATGAAAATATAATGAAAAATACAATTAAAAATATAATAAAAAATACAATGAAAAATTCATCGAAAAATACAAAGAAAAATACAATATGAAATACAATGAAAATACAATGAAAAATACAATGAAAAATACAATGAAAAATACAATGAAAAATACAATGAAAAATACAATGAAAAATACAATGAAAAATACAATGAAAAATACAATGAAAAATACAATGAAAAATACAATGAAAAACACAATAAAAAATAATCCAGATGATTGCTGATGTAGGGTATAAAATGTTACTCTTGGGATTTTTATATAATTCAATTATATTATATATCTTGTACTATATAATATATTATGTATTATTTGATTTAATGTATATTAGTTGTTACATAACGTGGATTTAATCTATTTATTTGCAAGGTAAACATAGATCATGATTCATGCCAGCTTACATTTGTTGCATACAACGTGCTGGGTCTACCGGATGGTCTAGGCTGGTCGGTACGAGTGAATACATAAATAGTACAACTACACTAGACTAGTAAATCATGCAACGATTGAAGCCATATTACATTTTTCATTTAAGGGAAGACAGGGTCCAGCAATTGAGTGTTTTTAAAGATATATTTTTTTATAAATTAAATATAGATAAACGAAATCACAGCTTTTAGTTTTATTTACATTCATAAATTAATAATAATAATAATAATTAATAATAGATTAAAATAACCGACTAGTTTTGAGGTTTTATATTGTAAAAAAAGTACAATGAATGAGTCAATAAAACAAACTGAGATTTAAATTGTGATGTTAAGAATTCTTACAAAAAAAGTTACATCAAATTATGCTGACTGTCTCTTTTAGTGCCTGTTAAATTCACCATAATTTGTAAATATGTAGTATAGTGATAAACAAAAAATATCCAAGGAAGACTCCAGACAGATATATCATTAAAGAGATCATTTCGATCATTAGTCTTTCATCAATTAATTAAGAGAATAGTATTGGATATATAGCTCCAGGTTTAAATATATTAATTAATAAAGAGAATAGTATTGGATATATAGCTCTAGGTTTAAATATATTAATTAATTAAGAGAATAGTATTGGATATATAGCTCTAGGTTTAAATATATTAATTAATTAAGAGGATAATGTTGGATATATAGCTCTAGAATTAAATATATTCATTAATTAAGAGAATAGTATTGGATATATAGCTCTAGGTTTAAATATATTAATTAATTAAGGGAATAGTATTGGATATATAGCTCTGGGTTTAAATATATTAATTAATTAAGAGAATACTATTGGATATATAGCTCTAGGTTTAAATATATTAATTAATTAAGAGGATAATGTTGGATATATAGCTCTAGGTTTAAATATATTAATTAATTAATAGAATAGTATTGGATATATAGCTCTAGGTTTAAATATATTAATTAATTAAGAGAATAATATTGGATATATAGCTCTAGGTTTAAATATATTAATTAATTAAGAGAATAGTATTGGATATATAGCTCTAGGTTTAAATATATTAATTAATTAAGAGAATAGTATTGGATATATAGCTCTAGGTTTAAATATAATAACTAATTAAGAGAATGATGTTGGATATGTAGCTCTAGGTTTAAATATAGATTTGAAAATAATCCTTGTTTGAAATTACCCACAGATTCAAGTTGTCTAATCCATGTAACAATCTAGGTCCTGATCAATCTCCAAATACTTGACTCAAATTCTAATTATCAGTCTTCCCGACTAAATCTCTAGCCAAAACCCTGGCTCTATACGTCTGTCTAAAACAACGATTGATACTATACTAAATTAATTGATACAGGTAGAGATAGATTGACCGGACTGGCCGGTCAGGGTCAAGCAGAAAATTGATAATATATAAGCAAAACATAGATAATAGAGAAAGTATACTAGTATAACCCCTAAATTTATTACATCCATATATCGTTGCAACACAATGTTACAGACTTTTGTTTGAAATATCTAAGATTTACACCATCTGAGAACGCATTTAATGAATTTGGGCCACGTCTTAAATCCACCAAAATTGAGCGCCGGCTTAAATCTTGAAGGATAAATTACACTTTTAAGTGAAACAAACCCGCGGCTCAAATTTTTTTAATTCGGCCACTGATTGCAAAGAAAAAGGTATTCGAAAATTGTGTTTGTGGTAAAACCTTAGTTCCTTTCAAATTTTCAAATTCTCTGTTATTAATGTAATGTAGTGGAATTGATTTAATTAAGAATCTGTTTATCTGTTTATCTGTTTATCTGTTTATTTGTTTATCTGTTTATCTGTTTATCTGTTTATCTGTTTATCTGTTTATCTGTTTATCTGTTTATCTTTTTTGGTGTTTATTTGTTTACCTGTTTATCTGTTTATCTGTTTATCTGTTTATCTGTTTATCTGTTTATCTGTTTATCTGTTCATCTGTTTATCTGTTTATCTGTTTATCTGTTTATCTGTTTATCTGTTTATCTGTTTACTGGTTGAATTATTCAGAGCTAAAAACTTGAGAAAGGGTGGATATCGAGATCTATGCTTTATCCTTTCTTTTCATTTATCGTAAGATTAATTTAGTCTTAAGAATAATTTCTAGTTGATTGTTGATACTTTTTTATTTAAAAATCTGTTACTGTAAAGGCACTTTAGACATAATTCTATTCAATTAAAATTTAATTTTAAAAAAGGAGGTGCCTGTCTGATTCACACTGATACCCAGTATCAATGAAATCGAATGAATCCGAAAGTTTTGGAACTGATTTTTTGTCACAAACTATACTTTTCTAATCTCTATCTTTCTACCTAATGTCGTAGACCTTTGCTATTTCAAACTATGAATTCTGTTAGACCAAATAATCTAAGTTTGAAATTTTAAAGGTTTACATCATCAGATTGTAAAGATATAGGGATTAGACAATTTGAGTTTGTGGCAAAAACTCAGCAAGAAAAATACTGACGTTTACATAGGATTATTGTGCTTCGAACAATTATCTCTATAAATGGAGCGCTAAATTTAGTTCACAAGCTACAGGGTCCTAATCTCCCTCCCTCCCAAGAAAAAGGCATTTTTAAAATCAAATTTAATGCAATGCATGTTAAAAGAAAAGTCTTATTCTGAAAAATATTCATTGAATTTAAAGCCTTAAAGGGATCCACCCCCCCCTCCATGAAACAATGTATGAGAAATGCATCCAATGACATATGCATGTAAAAAATCTTATCCATAATATTATTTATTGCGGATTTTGAAGCATTTGTAAGATTATTCTTCAAACCTCAATATTCTTTATTTTTACATTATTTGACAATTGTGTACAGTGCTGCCTATCTTCTAGCATCTTCTCTATTGTGCATTTCAAATTACAACTTTTTGCAGAAGAAGAGAATTGGCAAAAGTAATTGAAAGATTTGGCTAAGTTTTGCAAAAATATAAACTTGGACTGAAATTTTAAATATTTCCAAAATGGAGAACAGAACATGAGAAAACATTAAATTATTCAAAGCATGTCTTAAAATGCATGTTATAAATTTAATACATTTTAAGAGATCTGAGNCTAAATCTTGACAATGCTGCCAACCTCTAAACTGTCTCTATTAATAGAAAAAGCTAAATCTTGCCAATGCTACAAACCTCTAAACTGTCTCTATTAATAGAACAAGCTATATCTTGACAATGCTACAGACCTCTAAACTGTCTCTATTAATAGAACAAGCTATATCTTGACAATGCTACAGACCTCTAAACTGTCTCTATTAATAGAACAAGCTAAATCTTGACAATGCTAGAGACCTCTAAACTGTCTCTATTAATATAACAAGCTATATCTTGACAATACTACAGACCTCTAATTAAACTGTCTCTATTAATAGAACAAGCTAAATCTTGACAATGCTATACAGACCTCTAAACTGTCTCTATTTGTAGAACAAGCAATATCTTGACAATGCTACAGACCTCTAAACTGTCTCTATTAATATAACAAGCTATATCTTGACAATGCTACAGACCTCTAAAATGTCTCTATTAATATAACAAGCTAAATCTTGACAATGCTAGAGACCTCTAAACTGTCTCTATTAACAGAACAAACTATATCTTGACAATGCTATGCAGACCTCTAAACTGTCTCTATTAATAGAACAAGCTAAATCTTGACAATGCTACAGACCTCTAAACTGTCTCTATTAATAAAACAAGCTAAATCTTGACAATGCTATGCAGACCTCTAAACTATCTCCGTATAATGGTAAACCGTACAGCAGTTATGGATATTATCATAATCTTTACGTCACAGCTTTGTCCACGCAGAACCAAATCTTAGAAAATTAAACCCTCATTTATTTTGGTAAATTTTGGCTTCTAAAATGTATTTTGCTAAGTTTCAATGAACTGTAATGTGAAAAAACATCTTAAAAGTTTTAAAGAAGACGTACAAACCTGTGGACTGGTCTTGAAGAACATAACTGTCGCTGAGTTAGAATGGAGTATGTCCAGCAATTTGTTCTTCAGTCAACTTTCCTGTATACTGATAAATCTAGGTTTGTGCATAGTTTTTTATAACTTTTTTTTATTTTTCAAAACTTCCCAACCTCCGTTTACCTTTAAGCCTTCCTCAACAAAAATAGCAAAACTATTATAAAAGTTTTGAGAAGCTTTGAGGGCACTTTAGATTTTCCTAAAGGAATTGAGTTTTTGCCACAACCTCAAATTTTCTAATTTCTATATCTCTGCAACCAGTGGGTATAAACCTTTAATATTTCAAACTTGGATTATTTGATCTAACAGAATTAATAGTTTGAAATATCTAATGTCTACGACATTGGGTTGCCAAGATATAGGGATAAAATTATTTGAGTTTGTGGCAAAAACTCAGTTCCTTTGCAATGAGATTTTAAAAACCAAGCCAAAATTGATATCAATTGATCGGAAATATTTCCATAGACTTCAAAATTGTTGAACCATGATGAGTTCTGCAATGTATTTTTTTAACAATTTGTTATTTAAAATTATTTTTTATTTAATAAATTGGATACAGTGGATACATTAAAATTCTGATTTGATTATTGTCTTCGTTTCTCTCCTTCCTTTTTTCATTTCCTTCAGTTGACTGTCCCAAATGCAGATGATTTTGAAAAAAATTAAAATCTGTCGAAACCAGTATTCGGGACGTTCTGCTCAATTGTAATTGTATGTTGTGATCTGATGCAGCAAACTGAAGCTGATCAGACTTGAAGGTTAAGGCAGGGGGGGTGGAAGAGCTAGTGGCCACATAGGAGGATAGGCTAGGAATTTATTTCACATTGATTCTGTACTTTGAGTTTTGTGTCCAAATCCTAGTTTTGCCTAGTGGTCTTAAAAATGGAGTCACAACATTTTTCCACTAAGAAATCAATTCCAAGTGCTATTTGTGACAAATAGGTAGAGTTGAGGTGTAGGAGCGGTTAGTACCTTTGGTTCTTCTAGGTCGAGCATATTGTGGAGAGGATTTATTCCATTCTCAGAACTCACTTCATACTTGAAGTTCTCACGGCAAATTATCTAAAATAGTCAGATTGTCAGGTAGTACTTGGGCCTATAGCGAGGGAGGGGGTGCAGAGGCGCCATGATCCCCCGCAAAAATTACCTCCGAGCCTCAGGATTTGCAGAATTACCTCCAGTGACGTCCACGGCCCGCATTTTGGCTCCAATAAAAAAATATTTGGCTTTTATTTCCACCAAGAACCTTATTTTAAAAAATTCTCAACATGATGAAATAGTTCAGAATACATTAACATTTTGTATTAAAAAGTGAATTTTAATTGAAATTAAAGGCTTGTATTTTGTTTTTTTAAATTTCACAAATTCCTTAAATTGTGAAGAACTATTGCAGTTTTGTATAAAGATAGAAAACTTTTATATTATTTTAGAGGGGTCTCATATACGAATCAAACAATATCAGCGGCAATTTACAAAACAAGGTAGTTTTTGTGAAATCCTTGAATTTGTGATTTTATCATATGCTTGAGAAAGTATTGAAGAACTATTTTAAAGAAAATTAAAACAAAGAATTAAAATAATCTAAATATCCATTACAAATAATCTAAATATCCATTACATGTTATACTAACAGGTTAGGGCAGCTTCGTGTCATTATATTATATATATAACTATTCACCAACTGTCATGTTTCGTGGGATACCATGTGCTGTACTATTTACTATGGGGTTGTGCACTCAAATCAAATGAATCGTTAAATGATTTCCAAAATGATATCACACAATTTAAAAAATCATCGACTGGGTTAAAACAATTTATCAAAAAAATGGCCAAAAAAAGTCAAAAATTGAAAAAAGAATAGGTAAATAGTCAATTAGGAACACTATTTTAAAATTATAAAATATCATACGGTGATTGGCGTTTTCATCAATATAACGAAGACGAATTTCGATTTCAATTTGAAAATATTAAGCTTTTAAACAGCATGAAAACAATTAAAACTTAAACACAAAATTCGTCTTTATTATATCAATATAATCGCCTACCATCATATTTAATGTTCAACAATTATATATTGATAGACGTTCCTAATTACAATAGAATAGGTCGCTGGTACAACTATTGTTTTGGCCGAGCGCTGCATCTAAGCGAGAAAGGGCCTAAGCACTGCGGCCACTTTATTTTGTAGAAAAGTATTTATTTTATATTTCTTTGTTTTTGTGAGTGATTGATTATGGAGGCTGCATTTACATTTCATCTAGATGTGAAGTTTAAAAAAGTTTTTTCCTTAAATTTTTGTTTTTATTTACTGAAACAGCTCAGTGTTATTTTGCCTTTGTTTGTTGTTGGATAAAAAGATATAATTTAGAAAGTGTGAAGTTATGATGTAAAGATTATCTTAATGGCCTCTTCTCTCCTTATCCCTGCACTGTACACTGTAAGAAACAGAACACAATAATAAAGAAATAATTTAGTTAGATCCCTGGAAACCAGGATATCTAGATTTATTATAATTGGAAATTTTACCTAAAAAATACACATTAGGCTCGAAATTACTGTCATACAGGGATACGCAAACAGCATAAGACTGCGATAACGAACTTTCTGTAAAAAGACTTTCAACTTAATCCATTAAAACAGAACGATCTTTAATGATTTTAAATCGTGATTTTTTATTTTTCTGAACGGTCTAGTTTCTTTGTTCATAGTTTTTAATGTTTCTGAAGGACACCATAGTTAACGAACAATTTTGTTAGTTTGGAAATATTTGGTTCGTTAACAAATGCAATAACATCTAGCACTATAGTCAGATACGATTCTTATCAGTGAATGCAGTGCTAAGCAGACAAGCTCTATATCATGAATTAATCAAAATAACAAATAGCAGAAGCCAAAAGGAGTTATGCGTAGTCGGCGTAGAACAGAAAGACCCTGTTCTGCACCGACTGTGCGTAACTCCTTTGTCTTAGGGTTATTGTGAGCGAAAAATTTCTAAATCTTTAGAAGACGACATCTCTGGTCCTATCTGTTATTTTAAATAATCTCTGCTTTATACCTTCTCATTAAGGATTTGAAAGAATATCTTAAAGGGACCGTTCACTTGTTTGGGTAATTTCAGGGTAAACTAAACAGCCTATCAGCTATTCATTGGTAATAGTCTTACTTTTTAAAGACATCTGTGGCCGGAGAAAAAGCCCATTTTTCGTTCAGAATTTGAGCGCAAAGGAACGGTTCTTCTCTATACTTTTATTTCGAACAACAAACAAAATTAATAACATTTGACCAATGCAATTTTTTGAAGAAATTGAACCATTATATAAACACCGCTACAGTTAGATTGCTGCACCCTGGATTCAACCCGGGTTAGACACACTCTTTTCACATTTTTTTTAAACCGGTTTTTAGAAAAGAAGTGTTTTCTTTGTGTGTCCAGAACATTTCTAGATACTGAAGAAGATTTATGGCGGGAACTTTATAGTTTTCAACTTTTAAACAACAAAATCATTCTCAAAGAAAAACGTTTGTAAAAAGAAAAATGTTCTGTCCATTTGAACTCTGTACACTGTAAACTGAACAGTGAACACTGTAAACTGAACACTGTACAGTGTACACTGTACACTGTACAGTTTAATGTAAGTTCCGAATGCACGGGACGGCGAGGGTTTAAAGGGTACCATTGTGAATATGATTTGCCACTTTATAAATGAAAAGTCTACAGTATGCCTGCAATGAATGGAATAAATAAATAATTACGCACATAATATTTATTAGTATCAGTTAAATCGTATAATATTATTAGTATATAGTTCAGGTTTGTGCAGTTAAATCTGTTAAGAATATCAAGCAGTGTGCAACATCAATTCTTTTCACTTTTCTTTTGTTTACATTGTTTACATGTGCATGTATATTGTATACCTATGACGTAGTGCACTGCTGCTGAATGTACAATGTACATAAATTTAGAGCATTTAAATAGATTAATAATTGTATTTATATATATATATATATAAATTATTTACGGGAATAGAAGGACTGTTTCTTGAAAGCCATTGTTTCCCTTCGATAGAAAACATAAACATATATTTTAAAGGAAGCTGATACCGGCTAAGTAGCGTAGAATAAATTATAAGGATTCATTTCAGATCAAAAAGACGGCTTAACGATGTTAATTAACGCACCTTGTTCAACCCACAAGGCAGAATAATACTGAATAGCACCCAGACGAAAAACGTAACAAAAATTCTACTATAAATTAAATTTCAAGTTTAGGTACAGGTTGTAAAGGAAAAGAGAAACAGCACTGGATTATATATGTTTTCTTTTCTCTAATCTAATCTAATCTAATCTAATAATTTATTTTTCCGTTGAAAATAAGGCAGATTGAGCATCTATGTGAATTCTATTAATTCTCAACGCGGGGCTCCATCATCCCAAGAAAGCTTCAGCGAACAGATCTTGCATTAAATTTTTAAACATTTTTAAATGAATTTAATTACTTATTGTCAATACTCACGGTTAATTTTTCTCTCATTTCTTCCCTTAACAGTAGAATTGTTAAAAATCGTTTGTTGTAAGGGACCCATCAAAATTATTCTGCATTATGAGATTGAAGAACAAGTTGGCTGTCCTACAACAATTGTATTTTGTAAAACATCTAATATTTGTATTAAATCTTGTATTCTATTATGATGCGCTCTCACAGTTCAATTCTCTACATAGCCGACCACTCCCTCTAGATATTCATTATTCATAGAAATTATCAATTTGTTTAAATTCAATTTATAAATATGCATTATGTAATAATGCCAAACATTTGTTTATCACTGAAAACACATTTACATCAATAATTGTGTCTACATGAATACTCAATTAATCAAAACCGAGATCACAAAACAACAAGTTTTACATACATATAATTACCACTTTATATTCCTTCGCCATCCCTATAAATACCACTTTATATCCCTTCTCCATCCCTACCTAGGTAATAATTACCAAGGTTCATATAATTGCTTGGCTAGTCTGAGACAACAAGCGTGAGAAATTTAAAGTTATATTTTTAACCCCCGCCCCCCATATATAAGATATTTTGGATTTCTCCGAATAAATTTATACGAAAAATTTCCCTTTCAAATTAAAACACAGACAGGTCAAGAAATTATTTGAATTCCCTCCACCTGCGTAAAAATAATCTGAATAGAGAACTTTGCCTTTTAAACTTTTTATTTAATTTCCAACATAGCAGAGGTTTTAATAGCAGAAGTGATGCTTTTTTCAGGATATTTAAACGCTAATATGTTCACAACCCGTTCAAAAAGACAATTTTTATAATTTGTCATTAATATTTTCTGATAATTATCAGGCATTGTCTTGATTTTTTTTTAATCAAATGGTTGCTAAATAAAAAAATCAAACTTATGTCAAACAAAAACTTTCTGTAATGGGGGACTACAAATTCTGTGAAATAAAATAATAATCTTTATTGAAAAATTCTTGTTCGAGAGTATTTATTTTAGGGTCAATTAATTAATTCTTAAAGATAACGAACAAGAAATAAGGAGACAAAAATTTCTAATTGAGACAAAAAAATTTCATTAAACCTGTATTGAATTCCTAAAACACATTATTTTGTGATGCTTGACTCCAAACCTTAATATTTCGTAAAATATCTGACGTCAACTTTCAGAAAAAGTGGGGATTGCGTATGAAAAGAAAAAATTATGTATATTCAGCGATGTAAAATTCGAATTCCATAAATCAAGTATTTAAATCCAGCTTTTTTATATACTTTTGAATGAAATGGAAACAATATCCCTGTAAATTGTACAGTGAGACCCATGAAAATGTGGAATAGAGAGACGACTTTTAAACTCAAGTTATGATTTCAAAGTCCAGTAAACGTGAAACACAGCAATTGTGCAATGTACGCAAATCTGTTTACTTTATACAACAGATAAACATTGGATAGGTTTAATGTCGTCTTCCTATTTCACAGTTTTATAAGTCCTACTGCACATGTAAATTATTTATATCATCATGGTTTTTCTTTTCTTCCTTGTTTCCATATTTTGATGAAGAATGATCTAGAGCACAGCGCTCACTTTAGATTGGAATTGCTTCTTCTATCGCCAGCATAAGATGGCCGCCATAGGAAAGCCAGTAGCTCGCGTTGAACAGAAGAAACAGCAGCGGCATTGCGACTAACCATAAAAACAGAATTATTGTCGTCTTCAATGTGAGAGTAACACTATGTTCATCTAAACTTTAAAAAAGATCACTTTGATAATTTGTTAAACATTATTGCGATAATTTGTAGTGGCAACAAATTGAGATCTTGTATTTTTCTAGAAAACAAAGAAAAATGAGTTATTTGGTGAGATATAGCTAGGTACAAATTACAATACCTCTTACTTTGTAGTATTAGGCCACAAAATTAACGACAGTACAACATCTGTTGTTTACTGTTTAGTGCAATATCCCAGTTTAGAAATTCTTATGAACGGGAAATAGATTTAGAATAGTCAAACTTTATATATACCCACAAAGAATTCTTCATAGTCTTTTTGCATATATGAACAAACACTTCATTATATTATTATTTGTCTCTTTCAATTATGTTGTCACTTGTCGTTTTATACTTTGTGGGTAACCCTTTCAATAAAACAAAATAGCAAGTTAATGGAAGAAAATTTAAAAATCTTGAACGGTGCCAGCCGTTAATGTTTATTTCATGTAAAAATAGCTGAACATCGAAACCCTTTAAAAAATCTGTTCATATTTACCCCTGTATATTACCTAAGAAGAATCTGTCAGCATTGATATATCGCTCTCCACATAGGACTGACCTTTCTCCGCATAGGGGTGTCTACAAATATTAAAATTAAACTTTATAAATTAATTATCTACTTTTCATCATGAATGCATAAATTAAACTATTTTTCCACTTAAAACTTTTTACATTCTATTGAAGAATAAAAGTTTTTTTTCAAAAGAGAGCTTGTTACATTTAATCAAAATTGTATTAAAATAAGTGGGAAAGTAAATTTTCGAACAAGACTAATAATTAGTTAAACTACGTTTTCTATCAATCTTCTGTTTTTTTAGGAAATCTATGCTTATTTATTTAAGTTGTAGAAGTGCTTGGTGGAATTATCTTTTCAACATAAATTTGTAATAACAAACTGTTGATCTTGATAACGTAGGATTTTAAAAACATCAAACTTTAATGTCATCACGTAATTCTGGTTTATGTAAATATCATTGCTAGAAACATTCTACAGGAATGGCATCAAAATAACGGAACCCAAATATTACTTCTTTCTTTTTACGGCAACCTCCTAATCATACATGTTTTATTTTCCACAGCCCTGTCTTAATTAGTTACAAATAGTAAGAAATAAAATTAGGTTTCTAGAAATAGTAACTATTTTTGTAAATATAGGTTCTGCAGACTGCAACGTCAAGATATTTTAATATACAGGGTTACCCACAAAGAATAAGACTGTAAAGACGACATAAAACTCTTTAAATATGACGATTCCAACTTCTTTAAGTTAAGTCTTTTTCCTTCTATGTGGTCTTTAAATGTGTTATCATTTAATGATTTGGCAAAGAAAGAAAGAAGTTTACAGTTGCAGGGAATCATGACTGAAGAAAACAACCAGCATTTATTCTGAACAGTCGTCTCTGAAGTCTCATCCTTTGAGGGTAACCCTGTTTATAGTATAGTAGTAATCTTATATATCTTGACCGATTTGCCTAACATTTTTTTGATTGGGTAAATCGTTAAAACTACGGAGAAGTTTGTAGCTTAGTGAAAAAGTTCTAAATTGATTTGAATAGTATGAATAGTAGTTTAAAGGATTTTTTGTTAAATTTATAAATTTATAGGGTAGGGTACAGGGCGGGAAACAACGTCCGGTCTGTGAAAAAAAAATCTAATATAGTCCATAACTTTTTTGTGACTAAAGCTACAGATCTAAAAACTATATTTTTGAAAAGACCTTGAAAAATTCATGTAGAAACGGCACACTTTGATATTTGTTTAAAACAAAAAAAAAATTTTTTACCCTTTTTTACGCATTTTTTCCACCCTCTTAGCACCCAAACTTTAAAGTTATCGGTGTAAAGACTTTTTTCCAGGAGGGAGGGACGCCGACCCCCTTACATTTCATCTAGATGTGAAGTNATCTTTCAAACTAATGGTTCTCTTCAACTTATCTTATTTATCTTTCAAACCAATGGTTCTCTTCAACTTTGTTTATCTTCCAAACTAATGGTTCTCTTCAACTTAATTTATCTTTTGAACTAGTGGTTCTCTTATCTTAGTTTATCTTTCAAACTAGTGGTTCTCTTCAACATAATTTTTCTTTTAAACTAGTGGTTCTCTTATCTTACTTTATCTTTCAAACTAGTGATTCTCTTATCATATTTTATCTTTCAAACTAGTGGTTCTCTTAAACTTAATTTTTCTTTTAATCTAGTGGTTCTCTTCAACTTAGTTTATCTTTCAAACCAGTGGTTCTCTTCAACTTAGTTTATCTTTCAAACTAATGGTTCTCTTCAACTTATCTTATTTATCTTTCAAACCAATGGTTCTCTTCAACTTTGTTTATCTTCCAAACTAATGGTTCTCTTCAACTTAATTTATCTTTTGAACTAGTGGTTCTCTTATCTTAGTTTATCTTTCAAACTAGTGGTTCTCTTCAACATAATTTTTCTTTTAAACTAGTGGTTCTCTTATCTTACTTTATCTTTCAAACTAGTGATTCTCTTATCATATTTTATCTTTCAAACTAGTGGTTCTCTTAAACTTAATTTTTCTTTTAATCTAGTGGTTCTCTTCAACTTAGTTTATCTTTCAAACCAGTGGTTCTCTTCAACTTAGTTTATCTTTCAAACTAATGGTTCTCTTCAACTTATCTTATTTATCTTTCAAACCAATGGTTCTCTTCAACTTTGTTTATCTTCCAAACTAATGGTTCTCTTCAACTTAATTTATCTTTTGAACTAGTGGTTCTCTTATCTTAGTTTATCTTTCAAACTAGTGGTTCTCTTCAACATAATTTTTCTTTTAAACTAGTGGTTCTCTTATCTTACTTTATCTTTCAAACTAGTGATTCTCTTATCATATTTTATCTTTCAAACTAGTGGTTCTCTTCAACTTATTTTTTCTTTCAAACTAATGGTTCTCTTCAACTTAGTTTATCTTTCAAACCAGTGGTTCTCTTCAACTTTGTTTATCTTTCAAACTAGTAGTTCTCTTCAACTTAGTGTATCTTTCAAACTAATGGTTCTCTTCAACTTATCTTATTTATCTTTCAAACTAGTGGTTCTCTTCAACTTAGTTTTTTTCAAACTAGTGTTTTTTTTAACTTATTTATCTTTCAAACTAGTGGTTCTCTTATCTTAGTTTATCTTTCAAACTAGAGGTTCTCTTCAAATTAGTTTATCTTTATGTTTAAATATGTATACCCTGTATACATATTTAAACAAGATGAAAAACCCTGTATACATATTAAACAAGTTAATACACCCTGTATACATATTTAAACAAGTTAATACACCCTGTATACATATTAAAACAAGTTAATACACCCTGTATACATATTTAAACAAGTTAATAAACCCTGTGTACATATTAAAACTAGTTAATAAACCCTGTATACATATTAAAACTAGTTAATACACCCTGTATACAGAATAAAACAAATAAATACAGCCGGTATACATATTTAAACAGGTTAAAACACCCTGTATACATATATATTAAATTTATACACCCTGTATACATAATAAAATTAGCCTATACACCCTGTATACATATTTAAACAAGTTATTTTTATACAAAATTATATTCATAAAATGTATACAGTTCATTTATAAACATCTTCGTATTATTCCACGAATAAAGCAATTCTTTCTCTGAGGATTGAACCTTTGAAACTGATTTATACTTGGATAGAGTAAAAAGTAGTCAGGTTTGTAGTCTGCTAAGCGGAATCCAAACAAGGTAGAGATAGTGATAGATTCTTTGAAAAGTAGGGCGGTCCATTTGATTCTAAGTTGAGTGAGTCCACTTTTTAAAGGAAAAATAGCTAAAATCATAATTTACGACAAAGCACAGGTAAACGGTGGGACTTACTATGACTCCCCTGGGCAAAGCTGGGTTCCCAAGCTAATATAGAAAAAAAACTATAAAAGACACCTGTAGAATAAACAAACTATAAAACACCCCGCAGAATAAACCAACTACAAAAAACCCTCAAACTTCCCATTGACTATATAAATAAAGTAAGTAGAAGTCAAATAGAATTAAATCCGTGTTTCAGATCGAAATCCATTAATGTAAAAGGGTAGAAGTGCTCATTTAATTGCAAATAAAAAGTTGAATTACTTTAGTGTAGTTCTACTCGAAACAAGGAGTTTCCAATGAATTTCATTGAAGAGGGGATTGAAGGGGGTTAGGTTGGATATAGGGCGAGTATAAATGCTATGAGGAGGGGTGGTCCAGGATGGAAGGGGGTTAGGTCGGATATAGGGCGAATTTAAATGCTATGAGGAGGGGTGGTCCAGGATGGAAAAGGGGGATAGGTTGGATATAGGGCAAGTATGAATGCTATGAGGAGGGGTGGTCCAGGATGGAAGGGGGTTAGGTCGGATATAGGGCAAGTATGAATGCTATGAGGAGGGGTGGTCCAGGATGAAAGGGGTTAGGTTGGATATAGGGCAAGTAAAAATGCTATTAGGATGGGTGGTCCAGGATGGAATGGGGTTAGGTTGAATATAGGGCGAGTATAAATGCTATGAGGAGGAGTGGTCCAGGATGGAAGGGGGTTAGGTTGGATGCAGGGCAAGTATAAAGGCAATGAGGAGGGGTGGTCTAGGATGAAAGGGGGTTAGGTTGGATATAGGGCGAGTATAAATGCTATGAGGAGGGGTGGTCCAGGATGGAAGGGGGTTAGGTCGGATAAAGGGCAAGTATGAATGCTATGAGGAGGGGTGGTCCAGGATGAAAGGGGGTTAGGTTGGATATAGGGCGAGTATAAATGCTATGAGGAGGGGTGGTCCAGGATGGAAGGGGGTTAGGTCGGATATAGGGCAATTATGAATGCTATCAGGAGGGGTGGTCCAGGATGGAAGGGGTTAGGTTGGATATAAGGCGAGTATAAATGCTATGAGGAGGGGTGGTCCAGGATGGAAGGGGGTTAGGTTGGATATAGGGCAAGTATAAAGGCAATG
Source organism: Eurytemora carolleeae (assembly GCF_000591075.1). Taxonomy (NCBI): domain Eukaryota; kingdom Metazoa; phylum Arthropoda; class Copepoda; order Calanoida; family Temoridae; genus Eurytemora; species Eurytemora carolleeae. Next base: position 439,512 of record NW_019396074.1, on the reverse strand, counting down.
AGGAGGGGTGGTCCAGGATGGAAGGGGGTAAGGTTGGATATAGGGCAAGTATAAAGGCTATGAGGAGGGGTGGTCCAAGATGGAAGGGGGTTAGGTTGGATATAGGGCAAGTAAAAATGCTATGAGGAGGGGTGGTCCAGGATGAAAGGGGGTTAGGTTGGATATAGGGCGAGTATAAAGGCAATGAGGAGGGGTGGTCCAGGATGGAAGGGGGTAAGGTTGGATATAGGGCAAGTATAAAGGCAATGAGGAGGGGTGGTCCAGGATGGAAGGGGGTTAGGTCGGATATAGGGCAAGTATAAAGGCAATGAGGAGGGGTGGTCCAAGATGGAAGGGGGTTAGGTTGGATATAGGGCAAGTATAAAGGCAATGAGGAGGGGTGGTCCAGGATGGAAGGGGGTTAGGTCTGATTTAGGACAAGTATAAATGCTATGAGTAGGAGTGGTCCGGGATGGAAGGGGGTTAGGTCGGATATAGGGCAAGTATATAGGCATAGGGTGGTGGATAATGATTGTGAAAAAGAATGGGGGTGGGTGGGGAGGGATGACTAGGGAAACATTTTCTCCTTACCCGTGAATGCCTTTTAAGATGATTTTGAACTGGATTCGGTTTCCCTCGCTGGCTTTGGAACAGAATGACAGCATATTCTAGATAATTATGTGGAGGGTTCAAATATAGAAAGAAAGCCAAACACAGTTATGCGCGCATGCCGCAATTACTTATAAGACAGAGAGAGTGTCAGTTCTAGCCGCGGTGCGCGGCTCCCAAGTCTGGCCTAGCCGCAGCGCGCGGCCCAGAAAGTGTCTTACCTAACCTAACACTAAAATATACACTAATATCTCTCTTCTTATAATTCATTGCGGCATGCGCACCACAATAAGCTCTTAAATTCTGATGTTCTGAGGACAATATACTCAGTCTATTGTATGTATGCCATGTTATTTTGCAAAGAAAGCATTATTGGAAGACAAAAGTGACAAAATACATTTTTTACATTTGTCTCTGCAGTCTCACATTTTGTGGGTAACCCTGTAAAAACAGAAAGGTACATCAAAGGTAAGTACATTAAAAATTAGACTTCTAAACTCCCCTTTTGTGAGGTTTAATACCGTCTTCTGTGTAAAAGAAATCTTTAAAATGTTGTGGTACGAAACTGAAAATGAATTAATTACGAATTAATTGAAAAAAATCCTTTAAGTGTGTCATATACTTACTAAAGTCGAAAAACTAATTCATTTACAACAAAAGAATGGAGTCTTTGCCACAAACTCAATTTTTCTAATCTAATATTTTAAATTTTTCTAATATTTTAAACTTAAATTATTTGATCTCACAGAATTTATAGTTTGAAATATGAAAGGTCACCGACATTGGGCTGCAAAGATATAGGAATTGAAAAATCAGAGTGTGTGGCAAAAACTCAATTCCTATTCACTGTATGGGGATAATTGTTCTCAACTTAAAATTCAAGAAGACAAAGATCAAATTAAATCTTAAAACTAAAGGAATTGAGTCTTTGCCACAAACTCTGATTTTCTAATCATTATATCTTTGGAACCAAATGTTGCAGACCTTAGATATTTCAAACTATGAGTTCTGTTAGATCAATTAATCTGAGTTTGAAATATCAAAGGTTTACAACATTGAGTTAAAAAGATATTAAGGTTTAAATATTTGATTTTGTTACAAAGACTCAATTCCTTTGGAAAAATACTTTGAAAACATTTACCGACAAGAGCTCCAAATACAAAGAGAATACAGGACAACATCCAAGCTTCAATGGCTGTTAATCCTAAAAATATAGATAAATCAGGGAGCAAAACTTTTGTATGAAATATCCGGTTAGGCCGGGGAATACTAAAGGCTTAGCCGGATATCCACATAAAAGTTTTGCACTCATTCATTTGTTTGCTAAGAATACAGCAGCTGTACACAGGGTGCTCCAAACATGATATCTTAGAGACGTCTGATGGTTGGTCAATAAACAGAAGTGACATGTCGGATGAAATTGATGGATTTGTCAAATATTTCGAAAATGTTGGCTTTGAATATTAAATTTTGGCAGAACTTTTTGGCGTTTTCGTTAAGTTTAAAGATTGTAAAAATACTACACTGTGGAAGACGATGCCTGGCCGCGTTAAACTAGTTCCACAAGATTCAACAGAATGAGATAGAACGGATACGGGGCATTAGCACTGATATGATCTCTACAGTCTACACGTGCGATATCGATATTGACTCTAGTTCTGAACCCTCTAGTAATAAGTTATAAGAAATATATATACTGGAAGTTATCTATGCGTTTTATTAGAGTCTGACTCACGTCCTCTATAACACCACATTTTTAAAATCCCAACGACTTGCCGGGTGGTATTGATGAAAAGTGTTTATGAATATATTTATACTAAATAGCTATAATTTTCTAAAATCGAAAATGATTAATGCATATATAAGAAATAACCAAAAAGATTAGGTGAGATCTGAAGTTGCGAAATCAACATTTTTAAAAATTTATTTCCTTATTCACCTTTCTTGTTTCACCTTTCTGGTAGCAAAAAAAATACGAAAATTAATTTTAGAAGAAATTTTGATAATAAATCTGCAAGGTTGTATTGAAGATTAATCATTAGAAAATATAATTATTTACAATGTTCATTTCAGGGTTTTAATAAATCAGCATTAAACCGTTAACAATTTTTGCACCAGGGGACTTAATGGATTAGATAAAGGAAACAAAAACTGAAACTTTTTAAAGGGGGTCAAATCTTTTATATCTCTAAAATTTCAAGATTTTAATGTAACGTATCCTAAATTTATAAATAAAAATCTTCATTTTACTGAATTGCATCAAAGTGTTAAAACCAAAAGTCTATAATAACAATAATTGATGGGACAGTTTTCCTTTAATTGAAAATCTATTCTTCAAGTTAGATTCAATTCTCTAGATTAAATGCATTAGAAGAAAACCAATTGTGTTTAAATCTGTGCAGTTATTAAGCCATTTCATGGATCCGTCCCAGTTTTTAGTCTGCAAATATTCTACTTATTTAACAGTTTAGTTTGCAAATATTCAGCTTTTTTAGCAGTTTAGTTTGCAAATATTAAACTTATATAGCAGTTTAGTTTACAAATATTAAACTTATATAGCAGTTTAGTTTGCAAATATTAAACTTCTTTAGCAGTTCAGTTTGCAAATATTCTACTTCTTTAGCAGTTTAGTTTCCAAATATTAAACTTCTTTAGCAGTTTAGTTTGCAAATATTAAACTTATTTAGCAGTTTAGTTTGCAAATATTCTACTTCTTTAGCAGTTTAGTTTGCAAATATTAAACTTCTTTAACAGTTTAGTTTGCAAATAAACAGCTTATTTAGCAGTTTAGTTTGCAAATATTAAACTTTTTTAGCAGTTTAGTTTGCAAATATTCTACTTATTTAGCAATTGATTTACAAATATTCTATTTATTTAGCAGTTTAGTTTGCAAATATTAAACTTATTTAGCAGTTTAGTTGGCAAATATTCAGCTTATTTAGCGTTTAGTTTGAAATATTAAACTTCTTTAGCAGTTTAGTTTGCAAATGTTAAACTTCTTTAGCAGTTTAGTTTGAAAATATTAAACTTCTTTAGCAATTTAGTTTGCAAATATTCTACTTCTTTATCAGTTTAGTTTGCAAATATTCTACTTCTTTAGCAGTTGATTTGCAAATATTCAGCTTACATAGCAGTTTAGTTTGAAAATATTAAACTTATTTAGCAGTTTAGTTGGCAAATATTCAGCTTATTTAGCAGTTTAGTTTGCAAATATTTTACTTATCTAGCAGTTTAGTTTGCAAATATTCAACTTATTTAGCAGTTTAATTTGCAAATATTCTACTTCTTTAGCAGTTAAATTTGCAAATATTAAACTTCTTTAGCAGTTAAGTTTGCAAATATTCTACTTATTTAGCAGTTGATTTGCAAATATTCTACTTATTTAGCAGTTTAGTTTGCAAATATTAAACTTCTTTAGCAGTTGATTTGCAAATATTCAGCTTACATAGCAGTTTAGTTTGAAAATATTAAACTTATTCAGTAGTTCAGTTTGCAAATATTCTACTTATTCAGCAGTTTAGTTTGCAAATAGTCAGCTTATTTAGCAGTTTAGTTTGCAAATATTTTACTTATCTAGCAGTTTAGTTTGCAAATATTCAACTTATTTAGCAGTTCAGTTTGCAAATATTCTACTTATTTAGCAGTTGATTTACAAATATTCAGCTTATTTACGAGTTTAGTTTGCAAATATTAAGCTTACATAGCAGTTTAGTTTGAAAATATTAAACTTATTTAGCAGTTTAGTTTGCAAATATTCAGCTTATTTAGCAGTTTAGTTTGCAAATATTCTAACTTTTTCTCAGTTCAGTTTGCAAATATTTAGCATAATTGGCAGTTTAGTTTCCAAATATTCTACTTATTTAGAAGTTCAGTTAACAGAGATTCTACTTATGAAGCAGTTTAGTTTGCAAATATACTGCATATTTAGCAGTTTAGTTTGCAAATATTCTACTTATTTAGCAGTTTAGTTTGCAAATATTGTACTTATTCAGTAGTTTAGTTTGCAAAAATTCTACTTATTCAGCAGTTTAGTTTGCAAATATTCTACTTATTCAGCAGTTTAGTTTGCAAATATTCAGCTTATTTAGCAGCTTAGTTTACAAATATTCTACTTATTTAGCAGTTTAGTTTGCAAATATTCTACTTATTCAGCAGTTTAGTTTGCAACTTATTTAGCAGCTTAGTTTACAAATATTCTACTTATTTAGCAGTTTAGTTTGCAAATATTCTATTTATTTAGCAGTTTAGTTTGCAAATATTGTACTTATTTAGCAGTTTAGTTTGCAAATATTCAGCTTATTTAGCAGTTTAGTTTGCAAATATTCTAACTTTTTCGCAGTTCAGTTTGCAAATATTTAGCATAATTGGCAGTTTAGTTTCCAAATATTCTACTTATTTAGAAGTTCAATTAACAGAGATTCTACTTATGAAGCAGTTTAGTTTGCAAATATTCTGCATATTTAGTAGTTTAGTTTGCAAATATTCAACTTATTTAGCAGTTCAGTTTGCAAATATTGTACTTATTCAGTAGTTTAGTTTGCAAAAATTCTACTTATTCAGCAGTTTAGTTTGCAAATATTCAGCTTATTTAGCAGCTTAGTTTACAAATATTCTACTTATTTAGCAGTTTAGTTTGCAAATATTCTACTTATTTAGCAGTTAAGTTTGCAAATATTCTACTTATTTAACAGTTTAGTTTTCAAATATTCTACTTATTTAACAGTTTAGTTTGCAAATATTCTACTTATTTAACAGTTTAGTTTGCAAATTTTCTACTTATTTAACAGTTTAGTTTGCAAATTTTCTACTTATTTAACAGTTTAGTTTGCAAATATTCTACTTATTTAACAGTTTAGTTTGCAAATATTCTACTTATTTAACAGTTTAATTGGAAATTTTTCTCCTTTTTTATTTATGTTCTAAAACTAGACCTGACTATAATCCTTAAAGAGACCGTTCACTTAATTAGGTAATTTTAGGGAAAACTAAATAGCCTATTAGCTATTCATTGGCATTAGTCTTACTTTTCGAAGAAAAAGACGATTTTTCGTTCAGAATACCAATGAAAAGGTATGATATCTTTGCATTACACTATTTGATGCTTTTTATCATGGTTTTTTAAAAACTTTCTAATATTAGATTAAACTGTATTATCTAATAGTTAATTTTTCATATCTTTATTTTTTTTCAAGTTATTTAAAAATTGTTTTTTATCAAAATATATCTTATTTTAAGCATTTGACGGATTGATTCGTTTTCCCTATTTCCCCAGAATCCCCAGAAACCCGAGTTGGGATCTAGAAACCGGTTTGAAGGAGATAGCAGGTCGTCTTTGTATGAACATGTTAATTTATGTTTGAACATGAAAAATGCTAATTTCTTGTTAATACTAAGATTAAAAATGTTCATATTTTTTTACATAATGGCTGACACATGATGTCATTGAAATATGATATTTTTAGATTGTATAGGGCTGTTGTTACTGAAAAAAAAAATTTAAATCGTGTCTATGCAAAGGTATCATACGTTTGCCTAAACGATAAATTGCCTATTTCTCTGACCTTTGTTATCTTTGAAAAGTAAGACTAATACCAATAAATAGCAACTAGGCTATTTAGTTTACCATGAAAGTACCCAAACAAGTGAACGGTTCCTTTAACCTTAACCCTGTCCCTAACCTAGACCGGACCATAAACCTAAACCTGAACTAGAAAAGTTATGGAGAGAATCAAGAAACTTAAAACTTTTAACACGCCATCAACCGTGTCATGAAGTTTTGACAAAGTTGACACTTGCAAAACATTCAAGAGATTTCTTTATTTCCAGTTCAATGATTAGAAGTCAAGTTAAATATGATAGCACAGTAATTTGTTCTGTTAATCATGTCAAGTTAAATCTGGAAAAATTGAATACATTGTTTTACATTATTGAAGAATGGGTTTGATCAAAACCTTATTTTCTTGAATATCAACATGAAAAGGAATTGATAACGAGTTTTTGCTTCAATCTCTGATTTTTTAATCTCTATATCTTTTCAATCCTGTGTTTGATTTTTCAAACAAAAAATTCTGTAAGATCAAAAAACTTAAAATATCAACGATTTACAAAGATAAGAAAGATAAGTAGATTTAAGTTTGTGGCAAAAACTCAGTTTCCTTTGTATTCAAATGAATTCTTTAGAGCATGTTAAGAAATAATATTAGTAATGCTTAAAAATCTTGTTTATTTTTATGTGTTTCTAAATGGCATTAATAAAAGACGGCTGGTATAAATATATCCCCTGAAGAGATACACTGGATACATTGCATCAAGTTTAAACTTGGTTTATAACATTTCAACATGTTAAAACAGGAAATTGAAACCAATTTTATTTCCGGCTAGTTGAAGCTGTAAACCTGTAGACTTTCATACTAGAAAGGAATAGAGTCATTGCCACAAACTCAAATTTGCCATCCCTATATTTTTGTATATCTCATGGCGTAAACCTTTAATACTTTAAACTTAGATAATTTGATCTAACAAAATGCGTAGTTTGGAAATGTCTACATTTACAACATTGGATTGCAAAGATATAGCGATTTGAAAGTCAGATTTTGTGGCAAAATTTCAAATCTTTTCTGCCAAATGTCTTATTATAAATTGCAAAAATTCAGCAATTAAATAGGACCTCACATTTATTAGCATAGGTATGTGTTATTAAACTGCTTTTTTTGTGTTTTAAAATTACAAATAAGATACCAAATTTTTCTAGTTCAACTTCTAGTTCAACTTCTAGTTCAACTTCTAGTTCAACGTCTAGTTCAACTTCTAGTTCAACTTCTAGTTCAACTTTTAGTTCAACTTTTAGTTCAACTTCTAGTTCAACTTCTAGTTCAACTTCTAGTTATACATATATATTGGACATGAGTGGATTAGGTCGGGAAATCATCTACATGTAAATCTTATATATTGGCTTCGTCTCATAATAGATCAAAATCGGATGGGTCGGGATGTCTGTAAGGTTATCAAGAACAAAATCTCTTGTTAAATCTGTGAAATTTGTTTGAAAAAGATGTTCAAGAGAATAAAGAAGTTATATTGAATATTGATATCTGTACAAAAATCAAAGCTATACCCGCTTTAGAAATACAGGGTGTTCTTAGAAACATGGGAATTTAAGACGACAATAAAATCATCTCTAATACAGTTGATATTAAAATACCAAAAATTGTTATACATAAAATCGGACGTTTTTTTAGCTTTCTTAAACATGGTTTATAAATCATACTTTCTTTGTACCTTTAAAATTAATAAATGGTTTTGATTTATTGATCTACATAAATCCTGGACTCTTTCTAATAAAAAACGAGAAGTAGCTTAACCGCGTTGGCTAAGTTGACCCACATCGCGCTTTTCATTGATCCTGGTCCGTGGAAAAATTTCTTAACAACAACACCGTTAATTATGACGGGTTAATAAAACGTAAGGCCTCATTTTGGAAATGACGAGAACAAGAGTTTCTAATGGTATACACAGCTATTAATGTTCTCACAAAATAATGCCATCTGAATCAAAAACGATAAAAAAGACTCTATACTTAATTCACATACTTTGGAACATCCTGTAGCAGAAAAACAATTGTAAAATGAGACAAAAAACTGCAGAATAGGAAGACGACATTTTAGCATTTTCATTCATGGTGTTATAAAGCAAATAGTATTAACTTGAAATTAACTGCTCTTACCTTCAGCTTTAGGTGTGTTACTGGTGACTGTATTGAATATATTGACAAGCACCAGGAACAAGGTGATCAATAACGCCATCCGTCCCGGGATAACGTCAGGAGGGACTACAAAGCTTATCCAGGATACAACAACAAATAGTCCTAGGACAACAATATATATATATATCCAGGATACAACAACAAATAGTCCTAGGACAACATTATATATATCCCGGATACAACATTAAATAGTCCTAGGACAACATTATATATATCGCAGATACAACATCAAATAGTCCTAGGACAACATTATATATATCCAGGATTAAACATCAAAAAGTCCTAGGACAACATTTTTTATATCCAGGATACAACATCAAATAAACCTAGAAAAACATTATATATATCCAGGATACAACTACAACAACAAATAGGACAACATTATATATCAAGGATATAACAACAAACATATATCAAGGTAGGAAGGTAGGTACTACCTAAAGGAAGGTAGGTACTACCTGAAGGAAGGTAGGTACTATACCTGAAGGAAGGTAGGTACTACCTGAACGAAGGTAGGTACTACCTGAAGGAAGGTAGGTACTACCTGACCTGAATGAAGGTAGGACGCAGGTACTACCTGAAGGAAGATATGTACTACCTGAAGGAAGGTAGGTACTACCTGAAGGATGGTAGGTTCTACCTAAAGGAAGGGAAGGTACTACCTGAAGGAAGATATGTACTAGCTAAAGGAAGGTAGGTACTATCTGAAGGATGGAAGGTTCTACCTAAAGGAAGGTAAGGTACTACCTGAAGGAAGATATGTACTTCCTGAAGGAAGATAGGTACTACCTGAAGGAAGATAGGTACTACCTGAAGGAAGGTAGGTACTACCTGAAGGAAAATAGGTACTACCTGAAGGAAGTTAGTAGCTACCTGAAGAAAGGTATGTTCTACCTGAAGGAAGGTAGGTACTACCTGAAGGAAGGTAGGTACTACCTGAAGGAAGGTAGGAGCTACCTGAAGGAAGGTAGGAGCTACCTGAAGGAAGGTAGGTACTACCTGAAGGAAGGTAAGTACTGCCTGAAGGAAGGTAGGTACTACCTGAAGGAAGGTAGGTACTATGTTAGGGATGGTAGGTTCTACCTAATGGAAGGGAAGGTACTACCTGAAGGAAGGTAGTATGTGATGAGATAATGAGACACATGTCTATGAAGATCCATCTCAAACCCAGCAACACTGAAGTTCCCAAGATCACCGTAATCCAGGATTAAATCCTCGCCTTTTAAGGGCTAAACAAACTAAAATTATTTAAATTCCAAGGGAAAAAAGTTCCAATCCCTGATTTGGTCCCATCTCTTGGGAATAGTTTATTTAAATTAAAAGAATTGAGGTTTTACCACAAACTTAAATTGCTTTTTTATTTGTAACCTTATTGTGTAAACCAATGATATTTGATTTATAGACTATTTGATCTAACATAATTCATAGTTTGAAATATCAAAGATCTACGACATTGCGTTGCAAAGAGCTAGTTAGGGATTAAAAAATTTGATTTTGTGGCAAGAATAGTTTCTAAAACACTTGAGTTTGAAACTTTCATCCCCTGACTTTGTAATAACTTCAAAAGAGAAAATATATTTCTTGTTTTACCCAAAAGTATGTGTTTTGTATAGATATAGATATATAGATAGATATAGCCCTCTATCAGTTTTCAATTATCAATAATTTTAAGCAATTAACTTATTTTATGCACTTTGACAAATGNAGAAAAAGATTCTCCCCCTACTGGCAAAAGAAAAGGATAAAAAAGCTTTTAAGTTACAGAATAATTTTTCCATGTAGATAAATTAAAAAGTAAAATTAACCTTCGCTTTAAAAGTTGAAAACTCTACCTCTGTTTTAACTGCGTAGTCCAGTACCACGGAATTGGCTGTTTTCACATATCTATGAAAATAAAACTATTTTTAAAAGAGATTTTGTGATTCGTAATTATAGGAAGGGGTACTTAAGACCAATAGATATAGATATATATAGATATATTCATAATTTATTTTTGAATTTTTAGAACTTAAAGGGACCGTTCACATATTTGGGAAATTTCATGGTGAACTAAACAGCATATTAGCTGTTAATTGGTATCAGTCTTACTTTTCAAAGACAACTGTGACCGGAGAAAAAGTCGATTTTTCGTTCTGAATTCGAGCACAAAGGGACTGTTCCTTTGTCTGAAACACTAAACTAGACATTTTTAGCAACACAGCCAAAAAAATTTAATTCATCATATTTCAATGCCATTATGTGTTAGCTATTTTATACTAAACTATGAAAACTTTTGATATTTGAGTTAGTTACGTTTTTCGTATTAAAACGAGTAAAATGTATATATACAAAGACAGCGTTCTCTGCGAAATCGAAAATCCTAGTTACGCCCCCCCCCCCCCTCGGATGATGACGCCCCTCAATCAGTCGTCTAATTTATTATCAACTACCCAATTATAATGTATAATCCCGTAACCGTATGCGCGCACCTTTCATTTTTCATGCCGCGTTCTATTCAGCACTTTTCAGAAAAGCAATACAAAAATGTTCAATGCGCTAAAAAAGTTTATGTTAGAAATAGAAAGTTAAAAAATGAAATTTACAATTAACTATTAGATACTAAAGTTTAATTTTATAATCGATTAACTATTAGATACTACAGTTTAATTTTATAATCGATTAACTATTAGATACTACAGTTTAATTTTATAATCGATTAACTATTAGATACTAAAGTTTAATTTTATAATCGATTTTTTTTTTTAATCCATGACATCGACAGAAAACATTAAATAGTGTATAGACAAAGAGACCGTCCCTTTGCGCTCGAATTCTGAACGAAAAATTGGCTTTTTCTCCGGCCACAATTATCTTTGATAAGTTAAGACCAATACTAATCAATAGCTAATAAGCTTAAATAGCTTTACCCCAAAATTACCCAAATAAGTGAATGGTCCCTTTAAGTAACATGGAGTTTGAGTCTTCACATATCTATGAAAAGAAAACTGTTTTTAAAAGAGGGGTAATGAATTAATGAATATTGAATGCGGTACTCGGAACCCATGGATATATATATTTTATATATATAGACATAACTTATTTATAAATAAGCTCAGAACATTTTCTTTTGCTGCTTTTGCTGACATGGTGTTTCTTGCAATAATGCAGTACACATAACAAGTTTTGAATTCTTATAACTCATGCAGTGTAGTGCAGAGGTGAAATAACTTGGTGGTTATATTTTAGTTTTAAATATCTCTAAAGGTTCCATTCTTTAACTGAATTAATTCTGTAATAGTTTACAAAGCTATGCAAAATTCTTATCCTAAGAGAGAAACAGAGAAAAAATGAGCCTCGTTTTTGCATTTTTCTTCTCTGAGGGTTCAAATTTGGGCATAGTTTAAAGAGATCAATCTTAATTTTGAAATAATTAAAACTTCTTCTTTTAAAAATTTCAAAACCTTAAAAGTTTTTTGAAAAGAATCCCGGTGTTGTCTTTATAACTTCTCACAAGGTTGTAAATAAAACTTAGGATCACTACATAAAAGGCAAAAAATCATTTTTGGTTTAGTAATGATAATTTATTTTGATTTGAAGATATTTTTTATTCATTTTTAAATTAAATCCGTATTTAATTTTTGCTTTTCCGTAATTTTTAAATGATTTTACTTTTCCATGTTATGCTAGTTAGGTTTAGATAGATAGATAGATAGTAAATGCTCTTTTTCAACCGTACTATAAACGTAGTAATAATATTTTTAATGTACAGTTTTGGTAGAATTCATAGAAAGCAAAAATCTGATCTATTTCAAATTTTTCTTTTTTTCAAAAAAGAAGTCTTAAATAATCATAGTTTACAAAGAAATTTGAAATCTTCTTTAATCTTAAACATTTACAACGATTAGAATGAAAAAAATCTTGTTTATTTGATTTAAAAAGAATTTGAAATATAATCCGAATTAAATTAGTTTTTATCTTTTATGACAGATTTTTATTAGAATTTCTTAACTTGTATTGGCTTAATTAAAATACTCTTTCTCTATATATTATAAAGCTCTTCGCTCATTTAAATATACTAGTAATTATTTTGCGAGCAACGTCGGGCACTTCAGCTAGTCTTCTTTATAATAAAGCTTTACGCTCATATATTATATATGTCAGCTACAGTTGGCCAAATGGCTGGACCAAATTGGCTGACTTTCTTTAAGGAACCCATTGGTACGCTGGAGGTAACATAGGCTTGAAAAAAATAGAATTTTTTTTTAAAAAATAGTTTTTTGGAAAATCAGATTTTTTTATTTTCACGGGCAACGCCTCCGGGCACTTCAGTTAGTTTTGTAATAAAAACGCATCTGACTTACCCTTGAACTTTGTTCGTCTGAGTGAAAATCATCTTTGAATGCTCGTAGGAATAGGATCCAACTTGGAACTTACACGCCTTAACAACAAAATTTATTTATATTTTTTCAAAATCAAAAATAATTTTTTTAATTTTGATTTTACCTGGGTATCCAGGGGAAACGTGTCGAACCTCATTGGACAGATGAAGTTTATATGTGTTGCCTAAATACAGATGAAGTTTATATATGTGTTGCCTAAATACAGATGAAGTTTTTATGTGCCGCCTTACAGATGAAGTTTATATGTGTTGCCTAACTACAGATGAAGTTTATATGTGTTGCCTAAATACAGATGAAGTTTTTATGTCCTGCCTTACAGATGAAGTTTATATGTGTTGCCTAACTACAGATGAAGTTTATACGTGTTGCCTAAATACAGATGAAGTTTATATGTGTTGCCTAACTACAGATGAATTTTATACATGTGTAGCCTTAATATGGATAAAGTTTACACATGAGTTGCCTAAAAAAAAGTAAAGTTTATATGTGTAGCCTAAAGAGTTTATATTTGTAGCCTAAATATAGATGAAGTTTAACTGTGTAGCCTAAATATAGATGAAGTTTATATGTGTAGTCTTAATATTAAATATAGATGAAGTTTACATGCATAGCCTAAATATAGATGAGGTTTATATGTGTAGCCTAAATATAGATGAAGTTTATCTGTGTAGACTAAATATAGATAAAGTTGAAATGCATAATAGCCTATTTATAGATGAAGTTTATCTGTGTAGACTGAATATATAGGAAGTTTATTGTGTAGACTGAATATATATGAAGTTTATATGTGTAGACTTAATATAGATGAGGTTTATTGTGTAGACTGAAAATAGATGAGGTTTATTGTGTAGACTGAATATAGATGAAGTTTATGTGTGTAGACTTAATATAGATGAGGTTTATTGAATAGACTGAATATAGATGAAGTTTATAATGTAGACTGAATATATATGAAGTTTATATGTGTAGACTGAATTTAGATGAGGTTTATTGAATAGACTGAATATAGATGAAGTTTATATGTGTAGACTGAATATAGATGAAGTTTGTCTGTGTAGACTGAATATAGATGAGGTTTATTGAATAGACTGAATATAGATGAAGTTTATTGTGTAGACTGAATATATATGAAGTTTATATGTGTAGACTGAATTTAGATGAGGTTTATTGAATAGACTGAATATAGATGAAGTTTATATGTGTAGACTGAATATAGATGAGGTTTATTGTGTAGACTTAATATAGATGAAGTTTATATGTGTAGACTGAATATATATGAAGTTTATCTTTGTAGACAGAATTTAGATGAGGTTTATTGAATAGACTGAATATAGATGAAGTTTTTTATGTAGACTGAATATATATGAAGTTTATATGTGTAGACTGAATATAGATGAGGTTTATTGTGTAGACTGAATATAGATGAAGTTTATATGTCTAGACTGAATATATATGAAGTTTATCTTTGTAGACTGAATATAGATGAGGTTTATTGAATAGACTGAATATAGATGAAGTTTTTTATGTAGACTGAATATATATGAAATTTATATGTGTAGCCTAAATATAGAGGAAGTTTATCTGTCTAGACTGAATATAGATGAAGTTTATTGTGTAGACTGAATATATATGAAGTTTATATGTGTAGCCTAAATATAGATGAAGTTTATATGTGTAGATTGAATATACATGAAGTTTATATGTGTAGTCTAAAAATAAAGATTTTGAAAAAGATTTAAAAGACAATTTTAACTATCATGGTCCAAAGCATTGGTTTTCAAAATTTGACCATCAAGTGTCACGTCTGCTTTACTTGGACCCTCGTTATTCTTTAAGATAATTATTACTTAATAACAGACCTGACATATTTTGAGATGTAGACATCTAAACAGTAAATATAATGTCTGGTATGATTAAAAATATATTTGAAATTAAACATTCTCAGGGATATCCGCAAAACATCGATTCATACCCAAATCATTCAGCTCATTCATATTGAAGATTGTTTATTAATATGTAGATCCTTTTTAAAAATATAGTTTATATAGGTAAACAATATCGGACGGGTGAACCGTGAAATACAGAAAACTTTTATTTTGGTTTTTATTTTTGTGAAAACTAGTTCGTGGGCTGTTTTGATCACCCCATTCGTATTTAAAATATTCTCTATGTTCTTGCAATAAATTTTATTTTAGTTTCTCTTTTATATTATTATAAAAACAGACTGTATTATCTTCCAATAAGTTATATGGGAGCAAGACCAATTATTTCCTGCATCTGTTTTTTTGTTTCACGCTCTCATCTATACATTTATATTTATTATATTAAAGTTAAGGAAGGAGGGAAAATGGTGAGCCCCCTACAGTTATATAAAAATGCTCTGTAAAGTCACTAATTCATACAAACCAAGGCATATAATGTGTTCTGTATAGTACAGTACAGTACGGATTTTTAAAGGAAAAGAGCTTTTGAACCTTAAAATATTTTCTAAGGATTCGATTTTTTAAACTGCATTAATTCTGTAATTTTTTACTTTTACAAAGCTATGCAAAAATCGTAAAGGGAACGAACCTCGTTTTTGCATTTTTCTTCTCTCAGGGTTCAAGTTTTCCATAGATTAAGAAACTAACAGTAAAAGTGATTTCACTGTACAGTATCAACCTGTGATTTCACCGTACAGTACTAAACTGTGATTTCACTGTACAGTACCAACCTGTGATTGCACCGTACAGTGCTAACCTGTCATTGCACTGTACAGTACCAACCTGTCATTGCACTGTACACTGTACACTGTGAGTACACAGTGCAGCACAAGCCTGTGAGTACATTTTGCAGTACTAGCAAGTGATCACGATGTACAGTATAATCCAGTGATTGCACTTTACAATAGCAACCAGTGATTGCACTTTACAGTACCAACCTGTGATTGCACTATACAGTATCAAACTGTGATTACACTGTACAGTACCACATGTGAGTACACTGTACCGTGCTAACCTGTAAATACACTTTACTGCACACACCTGTTAATACACTGTACAATACTAACCTGTGAGAACACTGTACCGTATTAACCTGTGAGTACACTGTACCGAACTAACCTGTGAGTACACTGTACTGTATTAATCGCTGAGTAAATGGTACGATACTAACCTGTGAGTACACTGTACCGTACTAACCTGTTAGTACACTGTACAGTACAAACCTGTGAGTACACTGTATAGTACTAACTTGTGAGTACACTGTCCAGTACAAACCTGTGAGTACACAGTACAGTACTAACCCGTGAGTACACTGTCTAGTAGTACTAATCTTTGAGTATACAGTACAGTATCAACCCGTGAGTACACTGTCTAGTAGTACTAATCTTTGAGTACACTGTACCGTACTAACCTGTTAGTACACTGTACCATACTAACCTGTTAGTACACTGTACAGTACTAACCTGTGATTACACTGTACTGTACTAACTTTAGAGTACACTGTTCAGAACTAACCTGTGAGTACACTGTACCGTACTAACCATGGAGTACACTGTTCAGAACTAACCTGTGAGTACACTGTACAGTACTAACCTGTGAGTACACTGTACAGTACTAACCTGTGAGTACACTTTCTAGTAGTACTAATCTGTGAGTACACTGTATCGTACTAACCTGTTATTACACTGTACCGTACTAACCTGTTAGTACACTGTACAGTACTAACCTGTAAATACACTGTACAGTACTAACCTGTGAGTACACTGTACCGTACTAACCTGTTAGTACACTGTACCGTACTAACCTGTTAGTACACTGTACAGTACTAACCTGTGAATACACTGTACAGTACTAACCTGTGAGTACACTGTACCGTACTAACCTGTTAGTACACTGTACAGTACAACCTGTGAGTACACTGTACCGTACTAACCTGAGAGTACACCTGTTTAGAACTAACCTGTGAGTACATGACTTCTTTATTTCTTGTTATCCAAAGTCCAGCATGCTTAGAGAGTACTTCAACAACCTTAACAAAATTAAGGATAAGTTTATTCTAAGAAATTTCTTTTGCAAGAATTTTTTTTTGACTTTCTCCGATCTTTGAAAGGAGGTAAAAGCATCAGTTGCTACTATTTGTTAATAGATTTAATATTTTTGTCCAAGTCAAGTTTTTCTTCCACTTTTTTACCCTCAAAATATTTTCCCTTCAAAAATAGTAGCACTTCCTGTATTCCTAAATCAATAGCAATCATAAAAATAAATTCAATCTCTAGTTTGTTTTCTTTAAAGAAACTGATTACTCACTACTAACTCTACCAATTTCTATTCCCTATATCTTAGCAACCTAAGATATTTCGAACTGAGACTGTATGATTCTGCAGATTGTACAGGCTGAAATATTAAATCTCCCACTATCAGATTATAGATTTAGTTTCATTTTGTCATGGGTTCTTGAGATTTCTAATGCATAATAATGACTTTTTTTATAAAAACCCTAAACTAATTCCGATAAAGCTGTATTATTAATGAAGCAGAAATTTGTTTGTTTTCATGCTAAATTTAAAACGTTTGTGAAGTTCCATAAAGTGTTATTGAAAGTATTATTTTCTGCCTGTTATGAAGTGCAATAATTGTTCTAAAAACATTTCAAGTTCAACATAATTATTCCCTTTAATTATACAGAAGAATTCATTGCTTTTATGTTTTTAGTAAAAACAAAATATAACTTTCTGTAAATTATATGCAAAATGATTATGATTTTAATGTTTTTACAAATTTGTTTAATTTCGTTTTTCTCGCCTTAATTGAGAAAATGACCAGCATTGGTTTCTGGACGCAGAAAGGACATAAAATAAAAAGTTTTTAATAAAACTGCATTTAAATGAAATGTAGAATTGAAAATCTGAATTTGATTCACAAAGAGAACTTTTTATGTATTTTACACCTCAAACAAGCTTTCTTTGTGTTGTGCAGTAATTTACAGTACACTGACCGAACACATAGAAGCGTTTAGTGAAGAGTGTTTACGTTACTTCCGGGTTGACTTGCAATCTTATAGTTTAACAGAATTCATAGTTGGAAATATCGAAGGTAAACGACATGAGGTTGCAAAGGCATCAGGATTAGAAAGTTATATTTGTATCCAGTGTTTAGTTTCTTTGTAAAGTATGATTACAGCCAGGGTGTTCTAAGAATCTAGACAATTTTTAAATGGCTGTTTCCAGTTATTTTATGAGTTTTTTTCAATTTGTTTGAAAAATTAAAAAAACTATACTTAAAATGTTTGCAAGAAAATCTGCAAATTTGAATGTCAAGAATGAGCAAATCCGAGTATTTCATGTAAGCTTTTCCATTTTAAACAGATCCATGTCTTTGAACTTTTTATCATTCGCTTGAGAGCTTTCACAACGGGAACCATCTGAATTCTTGTAAGAAATGCTAAATTATTGATATAATCTTTGTTTGGTTTATTACTATAAACTATCAGAATCATGCCTCCTTGAGATAATCCCACATTTGAAGGTAGTTTGATTGAAAGAACTAAATTTAACATTAGCATGAATATTTGCTGATACTTTTTGTAAATTGAAAAAGAATGTTTTGTTTCGGTTACTCAATACCACAGACTAGAGAGTAGATATTCATAGAGGTTTAGTGTACTGAGTACAGCAGGCAAGCTGTTGTTTGTGTAAGTATTCTTATAACAAGTTATTTTTCCTGTGCTTCCTTTGTTTACTTATGTATTTTTTATTTCAATTTAGGGGGGAAATTAATATCTATCTCTCTGATCATTAAGTATTGATGTGTACGCCGGCAAAATTCCTACTAAATATATAATCTATATATATATTCCATAATTAAAGTTTAAAACAAACCTCTGCAGCTCCTGCAGTATATGTACTGTATAAACTCCACTTCCTCTTGGAATCGAAGTTTCGTGAGATAAGTTGGCGAGTTTGTCTATGCTCAATACTCAAATCTTTCCACAATTTGAACAAATACCGAAAATAACGAAGATGCGTCCAATTAAAAATTGGAAGATAAATGTATCTACGTACGTACATTGAATCGTACAGAAAATATAAAATCAACGGAACCAATGTAGTAAGTGTACAAAATTTAAGTTTCTTTGAAACATAAATTTTCGAATTAATTACCACCCTTTTGTACTATTTTTTTTTACAATATACGACATCAAAGAGCATATTATTGCGTTTTTCTTCTTTTATCTTTTTAATATAGGAAGCTGGGGAAAATAAATATTATTTTTATCTGAATCTCTCTATTCTCCAGGGTTACCCAAAAGGATGAGACTTTAAAAGGACTGTAAGGACTTTATGCAAAGATGATAATACTTAATATCTGATATACAAGGATACATTAGACCTTAATATCTGATCGAAAATGCGGAAGATAACGTCGTTTATCTGACTCAAAAAATGTTTGTTTATGATAATTTTTTCCACTTTTTCATATTAGAAAGCAATGCGCAGGTCCCTTTTGCAGAAAACCCACAAATAAAAATAAAAAGACGAACCTTTTGATAAATCGTTGCATTAGGTCACTTGAAATTACGCTAACTGCAGTCCCTTTATGCTTTTATGTTTATGTGAATTCATATTTTTTAAATCATACTTTACTCAATAAATGCCTTTCACAATGGCTTTCATTATTGTATCGTGTATTGTTAAACAATATAAAATATCCAACTATTATGTTTCTCATAATAAGATAATTAAAGGGATTGTTAACTAATTTCTAAATACAGATCTCCGTAAGAACAGTTACAGATTCACAGTGGTTCCCTTTATTATTTAAGTACGTAGCAATGAGAAATATCTCCATTCTGTCCATTTTTTCCTTGCATCTGCTGCATAAAGTAGCAATTAGATTTGATTTTTTTCAGAAAGGGTTCCGTTGTGAATTCCGCATATGACGCCATTATATTTAAGCAAATCTCATCCAGAAAGATTTGATTTCAAGAAATGTTTAATTTGTTGCATATGCGACAACTTTATAGTTGTTAATAAAAATGTTATTTACCATCTTGGTAAAGCATTACTTTCCTGCAGTAATATTAAATATACTTATAAAAATAAATATTTTTTATTTGAATACAAAATTGTATTTTATTGTCATTTTTTAGTAAAGAAAGAAAAAGGATATTCAATCTAATATTCCAACAAAGACAAAATATTTCTTTTATGATAGTCTGTTTAGAGTTTTACGCTAATATTTCTGTTTGGGAGTATATGCTAAAGGTTCTGTTTAGGATTTTACGCTAATGTTTCTGTTTAGGATTTAACGCTTATGTTTCTGTTCAGAATTGTACGCTAATGGATCTGATTAGTATTGCATGCTAATGGATCTGAACAGGATTGTACGCTAATGGATCTGAACAGGATTGTACGCCAATGTTTCTGTTCAGGATGTTACGCTAATAGTTCTGATTTAATTGTACGGTAATGGTTCTGATGGCTCCAGTGCAAAAGGTAGAATTACAAAAGGTAGAATTACAAAAGGTATAATTACAAAAGGTAGAATGAAAAAAGGTAGAACGACAAAAGGTAGAACGATCAAAAGGTAGAACAAACAAAAGGTAGAATGTTCAAAAGGTAAAATAAAAATAAATTTTTTTTAAATGTCAAAAAAAAATCAAAAAATAATGTTTCTTATTTAATAGGACTAATTTTTATTTTACAAATGTAAATGATTTTAATCCATGGCAATAATTTTGGCAAGCTGTTTCATATAGTCTGGTGCAGGGATATTATTATACATCTCAGTCATGTTTTTAATCCTAGTAGTTTATCTCTCTGTTTTTGTTTGCGAGCGTTCTCAGTGCTGTTTGCACCACTGGCTGAACTCTGTTCCATTCTTAATTTTCTCAAAATTATATTCATATTTCTGGTCGTCAATCAATGTTCTTTTCTTCTTTTGATTCACCCCATAGTTGACCAACCTCTCCATGCTGAATTCAACCGAGAAATGCAGTTTTGTAATTTTTTTTAAAAATTCGCGGATTTTCTTGTTAAAATTAGAAAATTTTCTTCCTTCTCAAAAATAAATAGATTGTTCTACCTTTTGTCATTCTACCTTTTGTAATTCTACCTTTTGTATGTGAGCCGTTCTGATTAGGATTGTACGCTGAAGGTTCTGATTAGGATTGTTCGCTAATATATCTGATTAGGATTGTACGGTAATAGATCTGATTAGGATTGTACGGTAATAGATCTGATTAGGATTGTACGGTAATGGTTCTGATTAGGATTGTACGGTAATGTTTCTGATTAGGATTGTACGGTAATGTTTCTGATTAGGATTGTACGGTAATGGTTCTGATTAGGATTGTACGCTAATAGATCTGATTAGGATTGTACGCTAATAGATCTGATTAGGATTGTACGGTAATGGTTCTGATTAGGATTGTACGCTAATGGTTCTGATTAGGATTGTACGGTAATGGTTCTGATCAGGATTGTACGCTAATGGTTCTGATTAGGATTGTACGCTGAAGGTTCTGTTTAGGATAGTACGCTAAAGGTTCTGATTAGGATTGTACGCTGAAGGTTCTGATTAAATCTGTTTTATTTAACTTCTCCGAGGAAAATAATGGATTAAAGTAAAAACTTGTAAAACCTTAATTTCTAACTTAAAAACTTTAAGTCGTCATGTGTTTGCTGAGCCTTGATTTGGTTTGAAGAAATCATAGGATCAAATACAGAGATATCCATGAAAATTATACTTAAAAGACATTACAGAATTTATTCAGTCTTTTTTCTAACATATTGTTGTCGGAAAGGAACAAGATTCTGACGATGAACAGATAGACAACGGAATAACCCTCAAATCAAAATCGATAATGCAGAAAACTCTTTATTTCCTAAAAAAATGAAATGGATAATAATGCATGAATTTGTTACAAAGTTTTATAATTTTACAATGNGAGTCCTAAGACGCTTTTTTATACATTAAAACTTCTGAAAAGAGTGACAATTAAATGTTAAGGAAAGTCACTAATTCTTTATATGAAAATATTCTTTGCTTAACTTTGAATTGGTTCACAATTAATAAAAGTGTTAATATTCCGTTGTCGGAGAACAAAGAGAAGCGGGCTGAAATTTTTTGGTTTGGTTTCTCGTCTCCGAGAGGAGCTTTTATGTTGAAGACGACATTACATGGAGGGGGGGGGGGTCTTAATGTTAATGGTGGACACATATACGTTTACTATTTCACTAGACGGCAACAGATTGAAACTTCCTTTTTTTGCCAAATCATTTAATATAGAAAAAACATTTATGATGGCAACCCCCTAATTCTTAACCTTTGTATCTTTATAATCTTGGAGAAACAATCAGAGAAAGATTAAAATCATAGACTATGCTAATGCTGATTTAAATGTACTATACTTAGATTATAAACATATATAGAAGAACTATATATGTTTATAATCTTAAATAAAAAATGCGCATACCTTATAATAAAATTATAAGAATTGTATTTTGTGCGTTAATTTAAGATTCAGAATAGGTGTATCTAAATTTTTGAAACTAAATATAAATGTGAATAAAGTTAATCCATTCACAGAATAATTACAATAATAAAAAGTTCTATTATGACGAAGGGGGAGAATCAGCTGACTTTCTAATTAGTGACAGTTTAGTCTGTTAGCCGACAGCGCTTATACCTACGTCAATTCGATCTGGAAATTTGGAGATATCAAAAAGATTTAAAGGGAAACCTCCAAGAAACTGGAAGAACAAAATTAAAACTTTTTTAAGCCTTTGTACACTCTCTCAAACTAATGCTTGCATTTTCAATGCTTTGCTTGAAAGAGAGTATCAATGCAAAACCAAATCTTCCATAATTCAGACTGCAGAATCTACTTCTACAAGAATCAAATGTTGTCTAAATTGGTGATTAATTGATGTCCAGTTCTTTAAGCTTTGAATTGTAATAAAGTGTATTATAAACAGCAAAACTTATGCTGCATGTTACTTTAAAGATTTGTATTAAGATCTTATATTTCTGCCTCATGTATTTGTATTATAAAAAAATGTGATAAACTTTAAACTTATGATTTTTAAATTTTTATTTTTATCAATTGCATTTTTGCAGATTTATGCGTTTTAAAAACTAATAAATTGTATAAATAAATTGAAATTTTACATAGCAGCCGGATATTTATGTAACAAACTTTGAATCTAGTTAAAACAAATATTGAGAGAATAGGTGGCGCCACCTGTAACAACCTCTTTTGACGGGTCAAGATTCAAAGCTGAATAATCATATAACAAATGATTACATAGTTGCACAGTAAGTTGAAGGGACATCCAACAAATTTTGACACATGCTAATTTTTAAACCGCGCAGTGTCGCTGGTTGAATCAACATGAAACAAACTTTGTGAGATGATAATTATTTGGAGGCGCGGCACAGCGAGCGGATAAACACCGGTTGATAGATCATGTAACAAACTTTGAATTAAGGCGACTGAAAATACATTTAACAAAATTTTACAAATGATTCTACTAAGGTGTATTTGAGTCCGGTGCTCTAACAAATTTTGTTAGATGAAAATTTGAAATTTCTTAGAGTGTACAAGAGAAAGAGTACACGGGTTCATTGAAAGAGCTCCCAAATATGATGGAAATCCAGAGATAATGTTTGAATGGTGCAAAAACTTGGAAACTCATCTGCTTAAAGATGGCTGGGAAACAATCCCAGATAAAGATATAAAAAGGATGATGGTTTCATGTATCACGGGAGCAGCTAGAAGAGAGATAATACCGTTTTTTCAAATGGGAGTAGCATTTGAGAGATGTGAAGCAGGAGTGTTTTTTGCAGAAATGATGAAAAGATTCTTACAACAGAAATATGATGCTAGCCAGGGACAGGAATACCTAGACAAGATACAGAGAAAGGAGGAGGTTACCAGAAGAGCTCATACAGAAAAGATGAAGTTATATCGTAAACAGGAATACCTGGACAGGAAACAGAAAAGTGGTGGAAATACCAGAAAATATTATGCTGCAAAGGAAGAGCTATG
Organism: Eurytemora carolleeae; assembly: GCF_000591075.1. Lineage (NCBI taxonomy): Eukaryota > Metazoa > Arthropoda > Copepoda > Calanoida > Temoridae > Eurytemora > Eurytemora carolleeae. Next base: position 415,749 of record NW_019396074.1, on the reverse strand, counting down.
GTTACAAGCTCCAAACGATGAATAGTTGAAGAAACATGCCTGTTTTTCATGCCTAAAGAACTTAAACAGAAAAGAGAGGTAAAAGCAATACTAGACTAATATTTATCTCCTGATAGACATGAGTTAAAAACTATGTATATCAATAGTTTTGAGATAGAAAACAGCAAGAGAGCAGATAAAATGTGGGAAACAAGAAACAGCAACATAGATAGCTCTGAGACGACAGAAAATGGCAAGAGTGTCGTAGAAATTGAAGAAGCAGGAAACAGGAACAAGGAACCAGTTGTGGCACTATATACAAGTTTTACAGAGAACAATTCTAACAAAGTATGCCTGAAAACCCTAGGATTGGATGAGGTTAACCCTGCAGAAAGGACAGATGGTGATTTGAGAAATATTTCTGATAGTTTAAAAATCAAGACTGAATTCCCTGGAAACCAGAAGTATCCCGGTAAAATATAAGGAATAATGATGAGCTGGGAAAAGATCCTGATTCTAAAGAATAAGAATTGGACGGATGATGAATAAGAAGTCGAGACACAAAGAGAACTAAGCTATCTAGATTGGCTGGATAGAGTGGAAACCTTGATAATGATGAAGAGAAAGATCTGGTGTAAAGTACAGAAGATTGGTTTATATAGATAGGTTGGTAAGAAATGAGGACAAAGCTAGGATTGAAGCCTTAATGAGTGATAAGGAGTTTTTAGCGCTGATGTAAGTAAAACATGGTACGTTAAAAGGGTTGAATCATGCAGTAAATCTAAGCACGGGAATGGAGATGCAACAAGAAGTGACAGAGTCTTGCTTAAAACAAGAAGTGAGTCAGATACCAGAAGTCAGAGAAAGAAAACTGGAAGACGAGAGCTTCGGAAAAACCATGCTACTAGAAGAGGAAGAATAAGGCCAGGAAAGAATACTCCAAGAAAATACTCATAGTTTATCAGACAAAATCCAAGCTGTTTGTGTGAAGAAACAAAAAGATGAAAATAAAGCATTAGCGGAAATGATAAAGAATTATACTGATGTGTTGAATCAGGGAGAAAGAAAAGTAGAATACGAGAACTATAGCAAATCCATGCTAGTATTTCAATAAGAAAAAAATGGTTTCTCAGGCAGTATACAAGCTTTATGCATGCAGAAACATGAAGATAAAAATCAAACATTAATGGAAACGAGGATTTATGAATGAAAATCAGATTATCCTACAGAAGAAAGAAGAAAGGAATTTATTTGTGAAAGCTTCAAGGTAGATAAAAATGAGATCTTAAACCAAGATGAAAAATTTAAAGAGGAAATAGATATGGTTTTCGGATAAGTTTTCTGGTCTGGCAGCAAATCTGAAACATTACGGGACCAGAAACAGATGTTTTAGAATTCATCATAAATGAGAAGAGATCAGAAAAGATGAAGATAAAATAGTTTATTAGCGGAATTAGCTAAGAAGAGGCGGAAGTTTGCCAGATATCCATCTGCTATACCTAGCAGGAATCAAGAGAAGCATCAAGATCAAGAGAATAAGCATCAAGATCAAGAGAAGAATCGAATTCAAGAGAAACATCAAGATCAAGAGAAGCATTATGACCAGGAGAAGCATCAATCGATTACATGCTTATGTTCATGTAGACAGTGATAGCTGACGAGATTGTGTCCGGGTTTAGTATTAACAGCTAAGTGAAACTGAATTGTGCCTGGATAGTTATGGGTTCTAGAACAGTTTATGGAGTAGGGTATTTACTACATATATACAGGGTGTCCCACGAAACATGACAGTAGCAAGACGAATTAAAGGTCGTCTTTGATATTTGTAATAATTTACGTCATTTATTAGTTAGTTAATTTTAGAAGTAAAATTTAAGTGTTTCTATTCCTAAAACACCCCGTATCTTGGCATTTCCAAAACGTGGTTTACATTTGTTGTGCTCTCAATATTATTGGAGAAATGAAGAATTTTGTTCAGATTTCAACGTTTTTTGTTTCATTTAATAAAATGAAAATCTGAACGAAATGCTCAATATCTCCTGTGAAACTGACAGCACAAAAAAAGGTAGACCACTTTTTGGAAATCTCATGATTAGACTAGGATCATTTTGTGGTTCTTAATTCAAGAATCATACACTTGAAAGAAGGTTGACGACTAATGTCTAAAGATCAAAGACGACGTTTAAATCTTCTTGCTTCGTGGGACACCCTGTATATAACATATAAGAGGCACATCTGCACCCTTGTGTAATATAAGTTTTCAATCCCTTTAATTGATCAACTATTTAATTAATTTTGAGATTAAACGTGCATTAGGGGATCCAGGCTTTAATTTGGCAAGCTGCCAGCTGGTTGTTTAAAACCAAACAAACAAACATGAATCCTTTAAATTATTAGAGTATCTTTTGTTAACAAAACCTTCAACAGGGTGTCCTTATGAACTATGGAAAGTCGACTTAATTACTTAAACTGTAAATTTGGACACCCTTTATTTTGTCAATTAGCCAGGTCAATAGTAATTTGTACTGTAACAACTATGACAAATCTAGCAAAACCACTCCGCCTTCAGCTTTACCGTAACGACTTCTGTTGTACTGTATTGACTTATGTTGTACTGTCTGGTCTTCTGCTGCATCATAAAGACTACTTTTGTAACGTATGGCCTTATGTTGAACCGTATCGACTTCAGTTGCACTCTATTTACTTATGTTGTGCTGTCTGGCCTTCTGTTGTACCATAACGACTTCTTTTGTAACGTATGGCCATCTTTTGTACTATTTTGACTTTGATTGTACTTATATTGAATTATGTTGTACCGTATGGCCTTCTGTTGTACTGTATAGTTTTCTGCTCTACTGGTTGATCTTCTGTTGCACTGTATTGACTTCTGCTGTACTGTATTGACTTCTGCTGTACTGTATTGAATTCTGTTGTACTAATATTAAATTCTGTTGTACTGATGGCCTTCTGGTGTACTGTATGGTTTTCTCCTGTACTGTTGTGCCATAAAAAGTAAAAGTTTCTGCATAACTAGTATCTCTAGAAAATTACCAAAATGAGAAATTAACCAAGTAATGAATATTAAATTCGTAGGTTTTCTCTTTTATGTACTTGCATTGTATATTGTACAATTACAAACTGTAGATATACTTCTCTACACGTCGTGTGGTTGATTACACACATTGAGTGAAAGGTTGGACAGTGCGTGATCAATCTTGATTGCTAAGTATATATATTATATATATATGTGTATACACAACAAAATCTAATTACTTCATTATACCCTTTTCAGTCCAAGAAAACATGTAAACCAGGCAACAAGGTTTTATCGGTAGAACAATGGAATTAAGAGCTGAACACTTTTTAATTCAATTTGCAGTTTTCTGCGTATCATTTATTAGTATAGGGGTCAACTGACTTTACTTCCTAGACAACTTCAGTTTTATATCAAAGATATTATGGTGGACATTTTCCTGTTTAAAGTAAACAATAATACATTTTTAAGTTGAGCTTTGAGTTTAGACCTTTCAATTGATGACAGAAGAAAATTTAATGATTTTCTTGAAAAAGAAAATTTAACAACACAATAAAAATGATATTCTCTTAGAAATTTTTCTTTTACCCTACATCTTTTTTTTCAATCCGTTCTATAACGGTTAGAAAAATCAACCGAATGGACAGACAAGTAGCCGTTCGTTTTAACAAAGTACTGAACTGCAGTTCGGTAACGATCTCGATTTGGAAGTGCCGTTAACGGTAGTAAAACCAATTAAAGTCGTTAATTGTACTCTGATATATCACAAGTTAGCAAAAGAAAAAGTTCACGGCCGTTATGCAATTTAAACCGTAAAATCTAACGAAATTTTTTGTAATTAAAAAAAACTTCCGTACGTTCTTTTTACTTCTATATTAATTTTTTAATGGGAATTATTTCTTGAGTTTGAATTTGAAAAGGAATTGAGTTTTTGTCACAAACTATGATTTTCTAATTCCTATATCTAATTGCATTTCAATGTCAGAAACCTTAGATATTTCAAACTATGAATTATTTTAGTTCAAATAATAAAAGTTTGAAATATCAAAGGTTAACATCGTCAGGTTGCAAAGATATAGCGATTTGAAAATCTGAATTTGTGGCTAAAACTCAGTTCCTTTACAGTTTTTCGTTCGTCAACAGAATTTTACATGAACTTAAAAAAAACTGCTGTTCGCGCTTGACGGAACTATTTAAACTCAATATAGTTCATTAAATGTGTAAAGTGCTTTTGCATAAAATTTTTACTTCTGTTTATTGTTGCTTTTTACAATTTTGCAGAGCATGCATGCAACTTAGCTTTTAGTAAATATTTTTTAAGGAAAATTTTAATAATTAATTTTTTTGCTTTAATCCAAGAATTCCAGAACCTAAAATTGAACTTCTAAACTCTCCTTCACATTTTGATTCACACTACAAAATTCTGATTATTTTATGGACTTTCAAAACAGTTTAAAGGGACAATACACGTAATTTCAAGTGTACTTTCATTTATTGTTCGATGTAAAACGCTCCCTTGTTAACTTTGTTCATTTTTCTCTTTAAAAACTGATTATTTTTTTTAAAAATTATATTTTTATATTTGTGCTGAAGAAAAAACGCTTTAAGCTGTAATAATGACGATTGTGTACACCATCATTTGTCAGAAGTTTTAATGGATACTGTTATAAATCGGGAATACCCTTTTTAAATGGAGGGCCATTTAAATTTACGACAACAGTCCCTTTAACGATAAAAAAATGTCAATTAAAATTCTACCTTGAATGTTTTGAGATTGTATATATAAACGTTTGGGAGCCAGAGTAGGTTGACCAGCTCTACATTAACCGGGAACATTGCATCACTATTTTTCATATTCAACTCCTGGTAATACAAAACATCTATTTCTGCATTCATGTTCTTTAACTCTTGTCTTTCGGTCAATAAATCCTTGTCTTCTTCTTATTTAACTCTTGTCTTTTGGTCACTTTATCCTTGCATTCTTCTTCATATTTAACTCTTGTCTTTTGGTCACTTAATTCTTATCTTCTTCTTATTTAACACTTGTCTTTTGGTCACTAATTGCTTGAGTTCTTGTTCTTTAACTCTTGTCTTTTGGTCACTTAATCCTTGCCTTCTTGTTCTTTAACTCTTATCTTTTGGTCACTAATTCCTTGCGTTCTCGTTCTTTAACTCTTATCTTTTGAACACTTAATCCTTGCCTTCTTGTTCTTGAATTGTGTCTTCTTTTTCATTAGTTCATGTCTTTTTGCTTCTTAATTCTAGTACTCTTGTACTCTTTTTGTATTGTTGCCCTTATTACTTGTCCTTTTCTCTTAATTCTTTTATGATTGTTCCAGGTAGAGATGGGCATGTTAAGATTTTTTTCTTTTCGTTCTTTCATCGTTTTCAATCCTTCAAAAAAAATAATTTTGTTCGTTCTCAAAATGATCGTTCATATTTCATATATTTTTTCGTTTTCTCACTGGAGAACGATCGTTCAGTAAAACCGTTCAGTCAGTAAAATAGTTCGTTTTGTTAAATCGGTTTCTAATAAAATCGTGTTTTTTTTTCGTACAAACAATGATAGCTTTTCCAAAATTTGTTGGGAAATTCGTTCGTTCAGTAAAAAAATTTTTAGATTTTGTCAAGTTCGTCCAAACGATTTTAAATCATTCATTTGTTTTTTCCATTCATTTTAATAAACGATAGTTTTTTCAGTTCTCTGAACACTCCAAGTCGTTCATCCATCGTTCAATTTTTTCCTGAACGACACCGACCAGGTATAATTTTCCTTGTTTAAAAAAACAATGCCTATCTCTGGTCATAGAGAATAGAATAGAGAGGAATTTAATGGAAAAAAGTGTAAAACGGCCATTTTGTTGTACTGTTTCAATACTGCAGGTGTACTTCACATATTTATGCCATATAACCTGTTGGGCCCTGGAATATCATTTTATAGAAAATCTAAAATTATTGTTAAAAGAAAACCAAATTATGAAATAGGCTGGTTTCATAATTGACCAATGATCATTTCACATAGACTCTATGCCTTCCACTTTACAAACGATGATTTTCCGTTATAACTATAAATCAAATGATGTTTTTATTCACCTAATTCATTATAAAGTTTATTTAACAGTTTAAAAAATTCGAAATTGAAATGGATAGTCTAGGGAACATACTGTATTAATGTAATAATTTGTGAACATTTACATGATTTGTGCACTTTGAACTCCCTTTCAGGCTGAAAGGGACTGAAAAAATTCATACCGAGAGATTCTTTTAATTCCTCTCTATATATTCTATTCTCTTTGTCTCTGGTTCCAGTTTCCTGTCTTCTTGTCTTTTAATTCTTGTTTTCTTGTCCAATAGTTCTTGTTTTTTTCTATCAATTATTTGTATTCTTGTCCTATTTCTCAGTCCTACCCTACACCTACCTCTAGAAGCTGTTCTGGAATATGAAGACGGGGTTCTTTCCACATCACGTTGAAGTAGCAGCTAAACTCTACACTGTACTCCTGAATATGAACTGTTCAGTATACTCGATGTGTACTGTACCCCTGAATATATACTGTATAGTACTCGATCTACACTGTACTCCTGAATATATACTGTACAGTATACTCGATCTACACTGTACAGTAAACAATAAGTTCTAAACTATACTACTAGATATGTACTTATTCTATTACTATTTTTTACACTTCAAATTACCAATTGTACAGGAAATCAATACTGTCCAAAACATTCACTTTAACCTCAAATTATGTTATGCTAAAAGTGAAACATATATAGTTGAATACGTTTAGCATATTCTAGAATTACTGCTGCACATGAAGGGAGGGGGGAGGGATGCCTGAATAGATTTAATTTATCAATTAATTTATCTATGTATTCCTCAGCTGCATTCAGAAACTCTATTATATGGAGAAGGAGCCAAACAATTTTGTCGCTTTTATACTTTCTCTTTTTTTACTTCCCCTTTTTTATACTTTCCTATTTATATACTTCCTCATTTACGTTTACTTCCCCTGATTTATACTTTCTTATAAATATACTTCATCATTTGTTTACTTCCTCTGATTTATACTTTCTTATTTATATACTTCCTCATTTACGTTTACTTCCGCTGATTTATACTTTCTTATAAAGATACTTCCTCATTTACGTTTACTTCCCCTGTTTTATACTTTCCTATTTATATACTTCCTCATTTACGTTTACTTCCCCTGTTTTATACTTTCCTATTTATATACTTCCTCATTTACGTTTACTTCCCCTGTTTTATACTTTCCTATTTATATGCTTCCTCATTTACGTTTACTTCCGCTGATTTATACTTCTTATAAATATACTTCATCATTTGTTTACTTCCTCTGTTTAATACTTTCCTATGAATATACTTCCACTGTTTTATACTTTCCTATTTATATACTTCATCATTTGTTTACTTCCTCTGATTTATACTTTCTTATAAATATACTTTCACATTTGTTTACTTCCTCTGTTTAATACTTTCTTATAAATATACTTTCACATTTGTTTACTTCCTCTGTTTTATACTTTCTTATGTACTTTCTAATTTGAATCTGTTAATGTAAAACACTTGCTTATTTTCTATTTCAAGGAAGTTCTACAATATAAAACATCTAAAATCATAATCTTAAAAATATATTTAAAAATCTTTTGAGGATTTTAACCCTCTTTCAGCAATTTATGTATCTGGATGTATTTGGATTTCTTTGGATGTATTTGGATGGACCTGGAAGTATCTGGTTGTATCTGGATGTATCTGAATGTATCTGGGTGTATCTGGGTGTATCCGGATGTATCTTGATATATCGTGATGTATGTAAATGTATCTGGTTGGGCCTGGATGTATCTGGATGCATCTTCGATGTATCTGGGTATATTTGAATGTATCTGGATGCATATCTGAATGGATCTTGATGTATCATGTATCCGAATGTATCTGAATGTATCTGAATGTATCTGGATGTATCCGGATGTATCCGGATGTATTTGGTTGTATCCTGATATATCTAGATGTATCCGAATATATCTGGATGGAGCTGGATGTATCCGGAAGTATCTGGATGTATCCGGATATATCCGGATTTATCCGGATGTCTCTAAATGTCTCTAATATATCCGGGAGTATCAGTAAATGAATCTAAAGAGAGCCGAATGCTAAACAAATATCAAGAAACAGAAGCGTTAAAACAAACACTAACAGATCTTAGAAACAGATGCATTACAGAGCATCAATTTAGGGGCGTACACAGGAATTGGTCCAGGGGGCTTTTTTCGGGCCCCCCCCCCCCTTGGCCTTGGGTACATCTTTGCCCTTCACCTACTCTTCATTATTTTTATAGTCTTGAAATTTTGTTAATACAAATACACAGTGTACGTACACACTTAACATATCATTCAGTTTAACAATAACAATCAACATTTTGTTAGTAAATAATAAATATCCTACTTTTAATTAATGTCCGGAGGCCTTTTACGGTCGATCATTATAAATTAAGTTCAGTACAGTCACCATCAGATCAACTGTTCCCACCAACTCTCTAAGGTTGTATTCTCTATGTTTTAAATAATTGTGCAAAGACTCTGTATGCATATTAATCAAATTATATATCTTAACTATTTATCAAATTATATATCTATTTTGTATATTTCAGTTATGTGACTTAGACGAGTGTACGGTGTATATGAAAAAGATTGAAAATAAACATCTAAAGAAACTTGATCATTATATTCACTATTCTACACATCGACAAAACTTATTGTCTGGGTTTTATTGAATTGAAGATTTTCATAATTTGAAAGTACAGGGTGTCCCACATCATATTAAATTGTTTATAGCTTTAAATTGAAATTTTCGAGACTAACAAGACAGTTCCTTCAGCTGATCTGGACAAGACAGTTCCTTCAGCTGATCTGGACAAGACAGTTCCTTCAGCTGATCTAGACAAGACAGTTCCTTCAGCTGATCTGGACAAGACAGTTTCTTCAGCTGATCTGGACAAGACAGTTCCTTCAGCTGATCTGGACAAGACAGTTCCTTCAGCTGATCTGGACAAGACAGTTTCTTCAGCTGATCTAGACAAGACAGTTCCTTCAGCTGATCTGGACAAGACAGTTCCTTCAGCTGATCTGGACAAGACAGTTCCTTCAGCTGATCTGGACAAGACAGTTTCTTCAGCTGATCTAGACAAGACAGTTCCTTCAGCTGATCTGGATGACACAAATGAGAAGTTGAACCAGTCGGGGCTGGTTCAGAGACCGAGTTTAATAAATTACTTCACTAAACTACCTACTACTGCCGGTTCAAATTTGAACCACCATTTAAGGTTTAAGAAAAATTTAAATCATGGTAGCAGTCCATTGAAGTCCCTTGCAGTTCCTTTAAGGTGCCAGAAATTGATGTATATTTAAAATATTTTCTCAATAATATTGAAGAGTGTGCACCAGCTGTTGGTTCACATAATCATGGGTGTTACTGTTTTATTTACATCTCACGTCATTGCTTATACATATTTAAACAGACTTATATTCAAGACATATGCCAGGGATGAATATTTCCCCCCCCCCCTTCACCACCCAACCAGTTTTGTTCACCGAAACTATGAAATTTATTAGAAAATGACTTTTAAATTATTGACTCTAAATCCTCATTTAAAAGTTCACCGTATTTATATTGTATTTTATCTTATTAAACTTTATTGCCAACTGAATCGGGCTTGTCCCAAACCCTACTGCTCCATAACTAAAAGTATTCATTATTTTAATTTACTCCACTCTTTCTCTTTATTCAAGGAATCGCTAACCACCAAGCACAGTATCTGGTATTGCTTAATAGTACAGTTTAAAAATAAGAACAAATTCTCGGGCTAGTTTATACAGTCTGAAGACTGTCTAGTGTCTAGAAGACTGTCTAGTGTCTGTAATTGTAAATATGTGATATGTTTCCGCTTTTATCCAATGACCATAAATTGTATAATAATTTGTACTATAATGTTGGTTATCAAACTATCAAATGTTGCATTTCAACATTTGTGTCTTATAATGGGTGTATGGGAGGGGGCGGCGGAATATATTCAGTTACAGTCTTTTAAAAAATAATGGCGCAAGAAGTTTCATTGGTAAAATTAAGCTTGAAGGGTTAAGTTATTTTTTGAAAGAAGATTGGACTTTGAAACAAATAACAGAAAACAACTTGCCAGCCATAGTTTTATTCCCATGAATATAAACTTTTTGGACTAGAAATTTATTTATTACTTTGTCATCAAAATAAGAGACCATTAAACAGAAAAAAACATGTCTTCGTAATATACAAACAATTAAAACAAATTTAATTAGTTCATTATCTGAATTTCGTGGGGAAATTTATTTCAATAAAAAAGTTTGTGAGTAAAATTCAATTTTTGAAGTTATTTTTCAATCCAGAGGATTTCTTCTCTTTATAATAGATTTTGCAAATATTTTTCAAAACTCCGGATTTTTTTCTAAAGTAAAGAAAAGAAAAATATTTGCTTAATTTAGCTTGAGAAGATATGGCAGGAAGAATAAAATGAAAATATAAAATAAAGGAAAACTTTAGAAAAAAAGATAAAACAGGTCATTTTCTCATTTTGTCTTAGCTTGACTTTATCTTATAAAAACAGGTCATTTTCTCATTTTGTCTTAGCTTGACATTATCTTATAAAAACAGGTCATTTTCTCATTTTGATATACAATATGGTATATATTATATATATACATAAACCCATAATATTAGCTTAAGGTTGGATTAGACTCCTCTAATCTAAATACATTCTGGGGTTAAAGGAATGGGAATATACTCTAAGCTTTGATTCCATTTTGATATTCACAAATACAATATATATATTGGTTTGTTTCTTGGTTTCTTTGTATCCAACAAAAATTTAAAGATCACCAAACGTAAAAATGTTGCCTTTTTAAATTTTTTTAGATAATAAAAAGGAATTGATTCTTTCCAACAAACTCATATTTTCTAATCCCTATATTTTATCAATCTAATGATGTAAAAACCCGTTTTTTTAAAACTTTTTTAGACTATTTGATCTAACAGAATTTATAGTTAGAAATATCAACAGTCTCAGATTCTCAGAAGCTCAAAAAGTTTTGCGGTCAGTGATGTACTTGTCAAAGCCAATTGGTTTGTAATTCAATTTTTACTTCATTTAATTAAAGTAACTGAGGTACTCTTCCCAGTAAAAACTTTGAAATTATCTATTTCGGATTGGGATATATTGGGATATATTCAAAGCAACGCTTTCCGAAATTTCCAATCAGGATGTATTCAAAAATTTCCTAAATTTCAAATACGATTATATATTTTATTGTAATTCATCATTCGCTGCAGTCAGATTGAATTCTCATGTGAGGGGGGGAGTAAAAAATTTCCATTTTTAAAATCATTTGATAGAAAAATGTAGCATTGGAAACTTTTTCATTGAACTTAATGTTTAATAAAAGAAAATATGCCCGAGTAGAATCTAAGGGTCTGAAAGGGTCTGAAATGTGCTCTTAGGCGCCTGGCAGACCTTCTCAGACCCTATGTATTTGGAAAAAAATATCAAATTTCACCAAATATTTTCTTTAGTACTAATTGGTAGTCTGGCAGGCGCCTGTTTTTGGGGTCTTTCGAGTCTTTTTCAGACTCAAATCAGAGTCTTGAGTTCTATGCGGGTGGTAAGTCCTGAAATTGTTGTCCTTTGTCTAAAAATGAGTGCACTTTTCCATACAAAATGGATAAAATATAAACCCCTACTAGAAATGCTGCACTGTTATAAAAATAGAAAAAAGCTGGACTCTTGTCGAAATAGAAAAGAACAATATCTATGAATAGCAGTCGTGAAATTGGAAAATCTAGTTTACTTCCTGATGAAGTACTGTGCTGCCATTTACTTCCTGATGAAGTACTGTGCTGCCATTTACTTCCTGATGAAGTAATGTGCTGCCATTTACTTCCTGATGAAGTACTGTGCTGCCATTTACTTCCTAATGAAGTAATGTGCTGCAATTTACTTCCTCATAAAGTACTGTGCCATTTATTGTTAACGTCTTTCTCACTGAGCCTAAATAATTCTGCCTTAGATTTTATGGGATCTGACATGCCCAGAAGTTGTTAAGATTATCAAAATTTAGAAAATTTAAAAATCCAGGAAAAATCAACAAAAATCAACGATATTTTCTTGAGATTATTGTCCCCAAATTAAAGATAAACAAGATGAAAATAAAAAATTTCTAGATGTTGGCCAAAAATATATTTTTTAATCTTTTCTTTCATTTTCAAGGTTTAAAGTTTTAAGGTTTTTATATATATTGGCGTTATATTCATTATTTTACCAAAGACAACATTTTTGATCAATCTGTAATTTTTACAAATGGAGTGAGGGAGACCCTAGCTAGTATTTAGCTGAGGGATTAGCCAAGGGCCACCTTAATTTTTGTTTGTATAAAATAAAATAAAATGAATAATTTTAATATTCAGGTTCATGTATTCAGGTTCAATTAAAGTATATGTTACACAGCGAAGAACTGTGTATAGACCGAATTGGTTTTGTTATTATTATACCTTATACATTCTTTGACTCCTTAATCAATTGAACGTAATATTTATCTAGATACTTATTTAAACAATAACACATTGATTAGTTATCCTATACATTCAGGGAAAAATTAATTTTTGCTTTTAAGTTCGGAAGCAGGTAAAACTTAATTGAACTCAACTGAGAAGGAATTTTTATTCAATGTTATTTTCTATTCATGAAAAAACTTTTTAAAAGAAATAATATGCTGCAGTGCAGGAAACAAATATTTCTATCAATCGGCCGGAGTCTGTGCATTATGTCAAGATACAAAATACAATGGTTGTATTTATGATGTTAGGTACTTTCCTAAAGGCTTTTCCCAAGCGTCAACTTCCCGTAGGTATTTTCCGAAATGTAAAATTTCCCAACCGGCAACTTCACAAGTCTGTCCTAGCTGCAGTGCTCGGCCCCATTGCCGGTTCGAGCATCAGCACTCGGACCAGAGATAAGAGAGTAACAGAGATCAATTGAAACCTATGATATATGATACAGCAGGTTCTATTGTGTACAAGTACTGTACACGACCAATCTGCAGACATCTGTATTGAGGGATATTTAAGGACTACAAAGACTATAGAGTAAATTCATTAATCTTATGTTTCATGTTAAAAATTTGAGTATTTCTTTAAAAGTTGTAAAACTTAACCCCTAAATGGGTACTATATGCGACAAGTGACCGTCAAAAAATCTTTCATGAAACTGTAGCATGGCGTGCTGGGACACTTTAGGCCCGCTTAGTTTAGCTCTATAATAATAATAATGGATATTCACATTATAAACCTACGTAGGGTATGTACAAAACATAAATAGATTTGCTATAAGCGATAACAAAAGTTGTAAACGTACGTTTAAATGTTTTGTTTACTAATAATTCTCCAAAGAACTATTGATAGAAACCCAATATTGAAGAAGTAAATCACATTGTAAAACACGATAAATGATTAACAATTTTGCTTTCAATAATTCTATTATTAATAATTTGTATTCAATGGTTTATTTAGGGCTGACAAAACAATGGTGTATACAGTTCTAGTTATTTTGCACGAATGTACACTTCAAACACTAAACGCAGTGTTTGAAAATATTTTTTAACAAAACAACAAGAAAATACTAACAATTATATTACAAATTGAAGAGGATAAATTCGAGACCTATTTTTAATGAATTCATATTATTTTTTCCTGTAAAAAGCTTGTAAAATTTAAACAAGTTTTGGATTTCATTCAGCAAACTTTTCCTTGAATTGATTGGAAAATCTAAAAACCATCACGTTCTCCATTTGTGTTTTTAATTTAATGTTTTTTACATCTTAGTTATTTCTAAATATTTTGCTTTTCTGTCGTCTTTCATGTAAAATCAATTTTCTGTAAAAAAAGCGTTTTTTAAGAGTTATTAATAGCTAGTTGCTTCCAGCACAATTACCACACAAAATACACAAAGCGTCAGACAAAGTTTAAATATGAGAAACAGGAAAAAGTTTCTTTTTAATACAGTCAAAAATTTATGACAACTGCAACGCTTCATCATTGTTCTGCACAAAAAGAAAGCTACTGAGATGATCGCAGCTTCAAAGGTTTAAATATGATTTATGAAAATATATCCAAATAGCATTGTAGACTCACAAGTTTTTTGATAATTCTTAAGAAACTGTTTTTTTTAATTCAAGGTGACTCAATAGCCCTGAAATATGCAGGACAGCAATTGAAATATCAAACTCATTTTTACGCGGCATTTGATCTTAAATATGTGAAGAATACAACGTTATAATTAACTCTTTCTATGTATTTATGGTGTTATGAAAAGAGACAACGTTCATTTCACGGCTTTCTGGTTCACACTGTATTTATGCAAGTAAACCAAAAAAAAATCCTAAATTTCGGCACTTAAGTCCTGTAGAAAATAAGTGCGTGAAATAAAAAGTCCCTAGAAATAAAGTCCTACCATTTTCAGACTTTCCATATTCTAGGATTTTTAGGAGAAAGTCCAAGGAATCTAAAACTCAGGACTTTATTTCCAGTAAAAGTTTGTCCTGGGACTTTTTTACCAAAGTTTTTATTTCCAGGTTTGTTATCCCAAAAAATGTTTTTTTCTTTGACTTTCTTACATCGATTTAAACGCTGACTTAAAAAAAAAATGTGTATGAAAATTTTTAAAAAATCACCTCTGTAGACTAATTTGTTCTAAACCTTCTAAAACTTCTAAAAAGCGTGTAATATATTCTATTTACGTGTTGTAAGTGTAACTTACAGGTCACCCTGTATTTGGCTCTTGCCCAGTAATAAAATTGACCATAAATAAGACGGAGTTAATGAAATAATAAAACTGTGGTTTAATTACATTTGTCATAGCTGTATTTTATACTTGATCTATCTAACAATTCGCTTCAGTTCTTTTAACAAATGTTTAAAAACAAAGCTTATTCAATATTTAAATCAGATCGATGAGAGCTTGCTGCCTTCAGATTAAAACACACAATTTGAATTCAAAATTTAAAAAGATTGTTTTAAGAGACCTCCAATATTTTCAGAGTGAGATAAATAAAATGTCGAAGTGTTGCCAAATAAATACAGAGTATCGTTTTCTAACACTATGAACTTTTCACATTGCAAAAATCTTTGCTGAATTTTGGTTAATAGAAAACGGTCAGCAGTATTTTGATTTATGTACGTCCAAGGCTATTAAAAGTATAGGTTGGTAAGGCCAAACCAATAAGGCCAAGTCTAAAAATCGAATTCGTTATTTTCATAGCTTTGAAGAGATTTAGATTTCTTTGGAGAATTTCCATCCCATATAAAAGTCCTTTATGCCTCAAAAGTATGCAAAACTAAACAAAAATAATTCTCTATTAAATTAAACTTCAAATAGCATTCCTAGAAAGTTACAACTTTGTATACACTTGATAAAATCTACAGAACATTCCCTTTAATTTTACCCAAATAAAATTTCATAGAGTTTACATTTTCATAGAACTTTGCCAATTAAAGATAATATATAATATATAATTCAATAATCCATTTCCCTCTGCACACAAGTTGACTTATTACGTTTAATCTGTTTGTTCCAACCAGGAGATAAAAAAAAATTAAAGGGACTGCCAACGTAATTTTAAGTGATCCAATTTGTAGAGGGGCGTGTCCAATTCACAACAATGCCCTTTAAACCGTCGACTGACCAAGGAAGATTAAGGTATCCTAATCTATATTTGAACTCTGTTTTTAAGTTAAAACTCATGAAGTTGTCTTTCCAACTCTAATCAGTCAAAGGTTTAAAGGGAACAGTTGTAACTTTTTGCATTCCCTCTTTCCATGGAGGGTCACTTGAAATTAAACTTAGAGTCCCTTTAACATAATCGTTTTTATCTTTCATAATATTGCACGCCCCTATCAGAAAATATTAACCCATTACATAAAATGTCAAAAGATAGTTTGACAATCCTGGAAAAATTATGAGGGTATAAACTCTTCAGGACAATGAAGGAAATGGGCGAGGAATATGGTTTCAGGGGCGGCTTGTGGGGGGAAAGGGGGGATGTCCCCCTCCTTAGAAAACTGGGGGATGCCCCCCCCCCCCGGAANAAATTAGTGTTGTTATTAGGAATATTAATTTCATACCATATATGATTAAAAGCAAACTTAAAATACCTCTTCGTTTTATTGATGATAAATTTTGAGTAAAAAATGAGTTTCTAGGACTTTTTCTTACCGCCCATGAAAGTTAGCAGAATCAAAGATTCCATTTCATTCGATGCTACACTTAAAATTAAAAATTTTTTTCAATGAATGCAAATCCCGGTCCTTTATTTTAGATAGAAATTCTTCTAAACTTAATCCAATTCAAGTGCATAATCGGTTTTCCAATTTCGAACAAACAATTTAAAATTCAGACCATTCTCAGACTTTTTTCAACTGAATAGATACCAATAATGGTGGTTTTAAGAATCATGAAATGAAGTAAAAACTGTAAGACGCATATTCCGATGGTAAAATTAATAAAAATCATGCCAATTTCTTATTTTAAAAAAAGCTATAAAAAAGTGGTTTGCATTTATGAAAACTTGAAAAAGAAGACTGATCCCAAGATGCACAATCAAGTTCTGATATCTAGCTCTGGTCACAATACAAGTTCTGATCTCTAGCTCTGGTCACAATACGAGTTCTGATATCTAGCTCTGGTCACAATACGAGTTCTGATCTCTAGCTCTGGTCACAATACGAGTTCTGATCTCTAAAACATGTTTACAACCTCCCACCCTAAAACATGTATATAACCTCCCCCACCCCCTCAAGCAATCTTCATTCTTTTCAGGGGTTCTCCTTCATGCTCACCATGGAAGGTGAGAATTTCAAGCTTTGTTTTCAAACTTCCTTTTTTCTTTTTTACGACTTAATATTCAATGAAATTCATCAATACAAAAATATTTTATTATCAAAAACAGTAATATTACATAGAATTTTTGTTTGCCAGTACAGTCAAATAGATGTTAAAATTCATTTAATTTTCTCCCGAGTATCTTCGCTTGTCTGGGTGTTTGTATCCAATAAACGTCGAAACCGCTGAACCTGATCGGGCCCAAATATTTTGTGGTTGATCAAAATTTCATATATTAGCCTCCAGCAAAACTCGATTTTCATTAAATTTTGAAAATCCACGAGGATTTTTCTTTAAAATCCGCGAACTTTTTTGTTATTGTTTTACATACAATGTGTACAAAGAGAAAATCTTCACAATTGAAATAGAAGATTAAAGATAAGTGTATCAAGGATGCATGTTAAAGATTACAGAGAGTTTTATCAGGGATACATGTCATGGATTACAGAGAAGTGTATCAGGGATACATGTCAAGGATTACAGAGAAGTGTATCAGGGATACATGTCAAGGATTACAGAGAATTATATCAGGGATACATATCAAGGATTACAGAGAATTATATCAGGGATACATGTCAAGGATTACAGAGAATTATATCAGGGATACATATCAAGGATTACAGAGAATTATATCAGGGATACATGTCAAGGATTACAGAGAAGTGTATCAGGGATGCATATCAAGGATTACAGAGAAGTGTATCAGGGATACTAACTTGAAACTAGTGAGATCTAATAAGAAATAAATTAGTGTTGTTATTAGGAATATTAATTTCATACCATATATGATTAAAAGCAAACTTAAAATACCTCTTCGTTTTATTGATGATAAATTTTGAGTAAAAAATGAGTTTCTAGGACTTTTTCTTACCGCCCATGAAAGTTAGCAGAATCAAAGATTCCATTTCATTCGATGCTACACTTAAAATTAAAAATTTTTTTCAATGAATGCAAATCCCGGTCCTTTATTTTAGATAGAAATTCTTCTAAACTTAATCCAATTCAAGTGCATAATCGGTTTTCCAATTTCGAACAAACAATTTAAAATTCAGACCATTCTCAGACTTTTTTCAACTGAATAGATACCAATAATGGTGGTTTTAAGAATCATGAAATGAAGTAAAAACTGTAAGACGCATATTCCGATGGTAAAATTAATAAAAATCATGCCAATTTCTTATTTTAAAAAAAGCTATAAAAAAGTGGTTTGCATTTATGAAAACTTGAAAAAGAAGACTGATCCCAAGATGCACAATCAAGTTCTGATATCTAGCTCTGGTCACAATACAAGTTCTGATCTCTAGCTCTGGTCACAATACGAGTTCTGATATCTAGCTCTGGTCACAATACAAGTTCTGATCTCTAGCTCTGGTCACAATACGAGTTCTGATCTCTAGCTCTGGTCACACAGGTAATTGACTAATTTCATTGTTGTTTACAGGGATATACGTGAACCTTACACTATACAAAGACTAATATTTTGGAGTGTTCGAAAGTTAGAACTGCCCTCTTCAGTATTAATGCATTGGGGGGAGCTACGGAAAAAAAGAGAAAGAAATTGAGTCTTTGCCACAAAATCAGATTTTCTAATCTCTGTATCTCCGCAACCCATAATGTCGTAGACCTTAATTATTTCAAACTATAAACTACTGTAGCAGGAAAATGATGTTTTGATCTTTCCTGCGACTGTAAATAGCATTTTGTTTGTCATTATTATCACCCTTCGTTCGCAATCAACCCCATTTGCCTCCCCCCCCCCATTTTTTGATGTTTAACGGGTTTTCTTGTTTATGTTTGGTTTCTATATTTAACCCAAGCCACGCGGAGAAATCCGTTATCTCCAAAACAGTTAACTTGAAAATTTAAGTGCTGTTACCGATTGCACAGTCACGTGGATTTAACTGTACTTATCCATTAATCCATTAAACATAATTTGTTCGCCTTTTTTATACTTATTTGAGCGAATATTAAATTATGAATCAGCACGAGATTTAATTCAAATAAAGAAATCGAATGCATTTTGCCCTGCAGTTAGTCCGGGGTACAGTGCATCGAACTTTCATTTTGTCCATACAAGATTAAAGTAAACACTAATTAAGTGAATTAGGTTCCCCGAAAAAGAAATTGAGTCTTTGCTATCAAACGCTAATTTTCAAATATCTTTACTACTAAGCTATGAATTCTGATAAATCAAATAATTTAAGTTTTAAATATCAAAAGTTTAAGCCATTAGGTTGCAAAAAAATAGGGATTAGAAAATTTGAGTTTGTGGCAAAAACACAATTTCTTTTATAAAAAGCTTTCTGTCTATAGTCGCTTCAATCTCAGTATTAGCAACAACTCATTTTATGTGGAATTACTCGTATGACTTCCCGCCCTCCTAACTTCTCTAGTTTTTCTCCTATATACATACAACCAAGTGGGAATATAAGCAAACTAGTTTAGTCTTATTTAATGACTTTTTCCTTATCATGGAAGATTTTAAACTAAAATAAAAAAATAGTTTAATGCCTTATTTCACATCATACATTGCATTTTTCGAAATTGTTCATTTAAAGCTTCGTAAGTTTTGTAAATGTTATTGAACATATTTCAGCAAAAATAAAATATCTATAGTATTAACAGAATCATGTTTTCCGCATGTTTAAATTCTTTTTCAGACCTTGACATTTAAAAAATATGTTAATTTAATCCTTTTATCTTATTTATTGTAGATAAAGATATCATGCAATGTTATGAGCTCAGATCGTGGATACCGTTAATCTTGAACCATCAAGTTAAGAGTTAAGGAAGGATTTGAATCGGTTATTCAAATTTTAAATGATTCAAATTCATAAAATTCTGTTCCAACTTTCCGATACTATTCATAGTGATACCCTATATTAAGTTTCAGACCCGGAACGGACAGGGTTACCCATAAAATGACGATTGTAAGGTGAAATAAAGTCTTCTGTCTTAAATGTAGTTTTTTAATGGCCTTTTTTTTATTTTTTCTAAGAGAGAATCAAGTTTACAGTCACAGGGAATCTCGAATATAAGGGAAAGGACAGTAGAAATTCCGTACAATCATCTCCGAAGTCTCATCCTTTGTGGTTAACCCTGTATATAGGGATTCAATCTTGTTTCAAAACCTTACCTTGTCATTTATTCGTAGAACATCAGTTATATCAATTCCTATGTCAATTACATTGACTTGGTTGTTGTACGGTAAATCAAACTTGTTGTATCCTCTAGAAATATGAAATATTAAAATGTACGGTAAATAATACTTGTTGTATCCTCTAGAAATATGAAATATTACAATGTACTGGAAAATAAAGTTGTTGTATCCTCTAGAAATATGAAATATTAAAATGTACGGGAAATTAAAGTTGTTGTATCCTCTAGAAATATGAAATATTAAAATGAACGGTAAATCAAACTTGTTGTATCCTTTAGAAATATGAAAGATTAAAATGTACGGTAAATCATAATTGTTGTATCCTCTAGAAATATGAAAAATTAAAATGTACGGAAAATCATACTTGTTGTATCCTCTAGAAATATGAAATATTACAATGTACGGGAAATTAAAGTTGTTGTATCTATTAGAAATATGAAATATTAAAATGTACGGTAAATCATACTTGTAGTTTCCTCTAGAAATATGAAATATTACAATGTACTGGAAATTAAAGTTGTTGTATCCTCTAGAAAACTGAAATATTAAAATGCACGGTAAATCAAACTTGTTGTATCCTCTGGAAATATGAAATATTAGAATGTACGGTAAATCAGACTTGTTGTATCCTCTAGAAATATGAAATATTACAATGTACTGGAAATTAAAGTTGTTGTATCTTCTAGAAATATGAAAGATTAGAATGTACAGTAAATCATAATTGTTGTATCCTCTAGAAAAATATGATATTGTGGAAGACGATGCCTGGCCGCGTTAAACAAGTTCCACAAGATTCAACAGAATGAGATAGAACGGATATGGGGCATAGTACTGATAAAACATCTACACGTGTGATATCGATATTGACTCTAGTTCTGAACCCTCTAGTAATAAGTTATAAGAAATATATATACTGGAAGTTATTTATGCGTTTTTAATAGAGTCTGACTCACGTCCTCTATAATATATTAAAATGTACGGTAAATCAGACTTGTTGTATCCCCTAGAAAAATATCATATATTAAAATGTACGGTAAATCAGACTTGTTGCATCCTCTAGAAATATGAAAGATTAAAATGTACGGTAAATCAGACTTGTTGTATCCTCTAGAAATATGAAAGATTAGAATGTACGGTAAATCAGACTTGTTGTATCCTCTAGAAATATGAAAGATTAAAATGTACGGTAAATCAAACTTGTTGTATCCTTTAGAAATATGAAATATTAAAATGTACGGTAAATCATACTTGTTGTATCCTCTAGAAATATGAAATATTACAATGTACTGGAAATTAAACTTGTTGTATCCTCTAGAAATATGAAATATTAGAATGTATGGTAAATCAGACTTGTTGTATCCTCTAGAAATATGAAATATTACAATGTATTGGAAATTAAAGTTGTATTCTCTAAAAATATGAAAGTTTAAAACATTTTTTTGAAACCTTCGAAAAATCAAAAATGTCAGCAAGGCATGGGAAATTTTTCAGGATTTGTTCGAACTTTTTTTAGAGATGAATTCTGCAAAAGGATGTAAACGACTGTTCAGTTTTTAAGTCTTATTCCTAAGCAAGAAATGCAGCCAAGTTTTTTTTTAAATCAAGAGTTTTATATTAATGTTAAAACTTTGTATCGTTTATATAGAAAACATACTGGAGGTCATGAACTGTCTAAACTTTAAAACTGTTTAGTTTCTAACTCATGAAATTATTGAACAATAAATAAAACAGAAGGGTCGCACTTACCATATTTGCAATAAACTCCAAAAATTCGAAAAAGGAGAAATCAAATTAGAAACATAAAAAAGTATTGAACTATTTTTACATATTTCTGGTTTCAATATATAATATGTACATTAGAAAAATCAAATTTTTGAAATCTGAAATAATATATATTTTTTTGGTAAGTTTAAAACTATATTTTTAAAAAATGAAATCGATAAAATTTATTCGTTTAAGTTTCAAAGAAAACATTTTTAAAATTGTATACAATATATACATTTCGTAAGTAATTAGATTCTAAAATCAAAATATTTTTTATTACTTAAAAATATAAACTGCCCTGAATTCTAACCTTGGTAAACAAATATGAGTATTTATTTCTCCGTTCTCCTTGCACAACATATCCTCATTAGTATCCATCCGACCTCGACCCAAACCAAACTAAAATCAAACAAAAGAATTAGTATTTGACACAAACTCTGATTTTCTAATCTCTTAATCTGTGCAACCCCATGTTGTAGACCTTAGATATGTCCATAGATATTTCTAACGTTGAATTCTGTTAGATTAAATAATCTAAGTTTTAGATAAAGATGTAAGGATTTGAAAATTTGGTAGCCATTGTTTAGGATTTATCAATTAGTCGACAGGACAAACTTAAACTTCGGAAATACAAAACTTCTGAAATACAAACTATGGAGATACAAACTCCTGAAATACAAACTGATGAGATAAACCCTTCAGAAAATACAAACTGATGAGATACAAACTCCAGAAAATACAAACTGATGAGATAAACTCTTCAAAAAATACAAACTGAGAAGATACAAACTCCAGAAAATACAAACTTAGGAGACACAAACTCCAGAAAATACAAACTGAGGAGATACAAACTCCAGAAAATATAAACTGCAGAGGAGATACAAACTCCAGAAAAAAAAACTGAGGAGATACAAACTCCAGAAAATACAAACTGAGGAGACACAAACTCCAGAAAATACAAACTCCAGAAAATATAAACTGCAGAGGAGATACAAACTCCAGAAAAAAAAACTGAGGAGATACAAACTCCAGAAAATACAAACTGAGGAGATACAAACTCCAGAAAATACAAACTGAGGAGATACAAACTCCAGAAAATATAAACTGAGGAGATACAAACTCCAGAAAATATAAAACTGAGGAGATACAAACTCCAGAAAAAAACAAACTGAGGAGATACAAACTCCAGAAAATACAAACTGAGAAGACACAAACTCCAGAAAATACAAACTGAGGAGACACAAACTCCAGAAAATACAAACTGAGGAAATACAAACTCCAGAAAATATAAACTGCAGAGGAGATACAAACTCCAGAAAAAACAAACTGAGGAGATACAAACTCCAGAAAATACAAACTGAGGAGACACAAACTCCAGAAAATACACACTGAGGAGATACAAACTCCAGAAAAAATAAACTGAGGAGATACAAACTCCAGAAAAAACAAACTGAGGAGATACAAACTCCAGAAAATACAAACTGAGGAGATACAAACTCCAGAAAATACAAACTCCTAAGAAATTCCGGAGATGGTCTTCTCACAGTTTGTATTTCTGGAGTTTGTCCTGTAAACAACAACAAATCAATCATGTTTTTAAAAAAATTTACTTAAAAAGTTAAAAAATTAAAATTAACTAAATTTATTATCAATTATCTATATATCAGTTATTGTTTTCACTTTAATTAATAATAAATGATGCAGAAACCAAAGAAAATATCAATTGAATTACTTTTTTTTTGCTCTAGATTCAAAGTTGAAAATTAAATAATTCTATCAACTTTTAACAATCATAATATACAAAACAGGCAAATCCAGGTTTTTGTCAAAAAAATAAAAAAGACATTCATGCATTGGTTCAGAGAAATTTAATATTCAGGTTTTTAAATTCATGTGACAGTAAACCTTAACTTAAAGGAACTGAGGCCGAATTTAAAGAATTTAAGCCGCCGCTTAAATTTAAGCCGCGGCTCAAATATGGTTGGTTACACTTAAAATAATAAAATTGTATTAAATTCTTCAAGATTTAAGCCGGCGCTCAATTGAAACCGGTCTTTAGGGAATTTAAGACGCAGCTTAAATTCATTAAATTCGGACACTGTCCTTGTTATATTTTAATAAGTGCACGATAATTTGATCAATAATATGGATGATACCGTCGCTTTTTAAAGCTTGAAAAGTATTTAATTCTGAAAATCAAACCACGTCGTTTCTGTAAATGCAGAAACGACATATGCTTTTAAATTTTAAATCAGACATGCCATCCTATAGATATAGTTTCGTTTGAGACAATCATAGGTGTTTTTTATATTTATTTTAAAATATAATTACAGGTGTTTTTTATATTTATTTTAAAATATAATTACAGGTGTTTTTTATATTTATTTGAAAATATAATTACAGGTGTTTTTTTATATTTATTTTAAAATATTTTGTGGCAATACTGGTTCACGGACGGACCACTATTTATTTCATATTCTTTTTTCTCGTCAGCTGGAAAATTTAGAAACCTTTTTCTGGAACAATTGGAGGATAAGATTAAATGAGAAACTCTGGGCAAAAGTTCTAGAATTGATGCGCACATGAAACAAGAATTTTCGCGGATGATAGGAAATTTCTGGATCATGTATCACAGTACTGCAGCAGGGGCGGATACAGGGGGGGCGGGGGACATTCGCCCCCCCCCCCTGAGATTTCGAGGCAAAAAATGTTACCAATTTGATAAATGTTATTGTTAACGATAAATTTAGAATTAGAAATTTGTAAGAAACTAGACTTATGTTATAATATTGTTCATATCTAGTAATGTTCCTTAATCAATACTCATTTATCAAAATTGTATTATTGTTCCTAATTTTCATGCATTTAAGTATAACTAGTAATTTCTTTTTGTTCTTAAATTGCTAATGTTCCTATTATTGTTCCAGTTCCTAATACTGTGTCCGACCCACCTTAAATCCCTGTCCTAATCCTATATGTTTGTTCCTAATTCCTGAACAATCTTTTAATTGTTCCTAAATTCTTGTCCTAATCCTTTATTTTTGTTCCTAATTCCTGAACAATCTTTTAATTGTTCCTAAATTCCTGTTCTAATCCTTTAATTTTGTTCCTAAAATTTAAAAATCTAGTTTTTTAGTCTTAAGTCATTAATTTTGACTCTTTTTGGGTCTTTTAAGTCAAAAAAAAATTTTGCCTGCCGCACGATTTTTGCTTCAGAATTATTCATTTTTTGCTTCCTAAAAAATCTTGCCCCCCCTCACTTAAATACTGTATCCGCCCCTGAGTACCAGTCCGTGTCACGGAAAGACTTTTTTCCAAAAAGCGCAAAATATGCTTTTCACTTAAAATCTTTATAATACCTAGGAGACATTACGCTATTAGACTGGGGAAATTTGCAAATACAGCGCACACAATATTAAAATATAGATTTCTAATAAATTTTTCATATTTACATCTCACGCTCTATCAAACTTTGTATTTAGTAAAATATTTGCAAATTTCTAAGAAATAATTTCTCCATCAATAATCAATATCAATGAACATATTCTGCAAAAAACAGATATTCTAAGTTGAAAGACAAATACGCTCCTATTTCGCGGGAGAGGGGTGAATTATGAACTATTTACCCCCCCCCCCCCTTCAGGGGAAATTTATATTTCCTTGCTTTTTAACATTCTAAATAAACGTCCCTCCATTTTACTGATATCTTGTAAGCTGATTTTTAATAATTTTTTAAAAATAAATCATAAAGACAATTTAAAAAAAAAATGCTGATAAATTTTGATTTCTTTTTCTCTCTGCTGGTTAGCATTTCAGGATGTCTATCCACAATAAATGTTTGATTAAAGTTTAATAAAATTACTGATAAAAATACAAAATTAAAAAGGAAAACTATCAGAAGAAGTAATATTGAAGAGTTAAAATCATTTTAACTTAGTGTGAACCTAAGGCTTATACAAGCATAAAAACTAGGCTTGTGTAAGCCTTTGATTCACAATAACTAAAAATCCCTTTTTTATCGGAAACTCCGTCGCAAGAAAACCGGAAAACACCTTTGTTTGAATTTTGAACAAAACTGTATCAATAAAAATACAGATTATGTGACATCATGTATATATATATATATAATGATATACAACTACTTTTCTTATATATATTTTTCAATGTTTGCACGGCAAACTTTTAGAGTATACATTACCAGTAACATAAAGTACACATTTTCAACAAAACTGTATCAATAAAAATACAGATTATGTGACATCATGTATATATATATATAATGATATACAACTACTTTTAGGCTTAAGTTATGATTTTGGATAGTTAAAAAACATAAAACACACCAGTTGTGCAGTGCACCACAGCAATTTCACTTCAAAAGTAAATTTTTAAACAAATGGTTAAACTGGTTGCATCTAAACCCCTAGCAATGAATATGGTTCCACTGTTTCTTATAGGTATAATGCATTTTTTACCTTTAGGATAAGGAGACATAGGGAGAGAAGGCGTTTCATCTTGATACTGTCCTGCCTACCTAAACATTAACATTCATCCTGATACTGTCCTGCCTACCTAAACATTAACATGTCATCCTGATACTGTCCTACCTACCTGCACATTAACATTCATCCTGATACTGTCCTGCCTACCTAAACATTAACATTCATCCTGATACTGTCCTGCCTACCTAAACATCAACATTCATACTGATACTGTCCTACCTACCTAAACATTAACATTCATCCTAGTAAGGTTCTACCTACCTAACATTAACATTCATCCTGATACTGTCCTGCCTACCTAAACATCAACATTCATACTGATACTGTCCTACCTACCTAAACATTAACATTCATCCTAGTAAGGTTCTACCTACCTAAACATTCACATTCATCCTGATACTGTCCTACCATACCTAAACATTCACATTCACCCTGATACTGTCCTGCCTACCTAAACATTAACATTCATCTTGATACTGTCCTGCCTACCTAAACATTCACATTCATCCTGATACTGCCCTACCATACATAAACATTCACATTCATTCTGATACTGTCCTGACTACCTAAACATTCACATTCATCCTGATACTGTCCTGCCTACCTAAATATTCACATTCATCCTGATACTGTCCTGCCTACCTAAGCATTAACATTCATCCTAATACTGTCCTGCCTACCTAAACATTCACATTCATCCTGATACTGTCCTGCCTACCTAAACATTCACATTCACCCTGATACTTTCCTACCTACCTAAACATTCACATTCACCCTGATACTGTCCTGCCTACCTAAACATTCACATTCATCCTGATACTGTCCTGCCTACCTAAGCATTAACATTCATCCTGATACTGTCCTGCCTACCTAAACATTAACATTCATCCTGATACTGTCCTGCCTACCTAAACATTCACATTCATCCTGATACTGTCCTGCCTACCTAAACATTCACATTCATCCTGATACTTTCCTACCATACCTAAACATTAACATTCATATTGATACTGTCCTGCCTATAACCTAAACATTAACATTCATCCTGATACTGTCTTGCCTACGTTAACGTTCCCCTTTTTTTTAATAGCATTATCTTCATGCATTTTGACCAATCCTATCCGAAACATAGGTTTATTAACAAACATACTAATATTAGTCCCCAGAAACTACGTTTCAAGAAATCATATTTTAAGCAATTATATCTGCAGCACCCAGTTCAAGCTGTAGAGTGTAAACTTAGTTTTTAAGAGTCAGTTCCTGTCTCTTGAGAGTTGAAACTGAGTAGTAATAAAACTTAATGTCAAGTCCAGGTTTCCAACTTTAAAGGGAGTGTTCGGAGTTTACCTCCTGAAAAATAAAAGTTCCAATTTGAAATATGAAATACATCTAGGAGTGACAAACACTTCGTCTCACACTAACCATTGTATTTTTGCATAGTGCATACATTTCAAAAAAATAGCTTATCTGTATAGTAAAATTGTGCTAATCCTACACTTAAATACACTGCTAATCCTACACTTAAATACATAACTAATCCTACTACACTGCTAATCCTACACTTAAATACACTACTAATCCTACACTTGAATACACTGATAATCCTACACTTAAATACACTGATAATCCTACACTTAAATACACTGCTAATCCTACACTTAAATACACTACACTACTAATCCTACACTTAAATACACTACTAATCCTACACTTGAATACACTGCTAATCCTACACTTAAATACACTGATAATCCTACACTTAAATACATTACTAATCCTACACTTAAATACACAACTAATCCTACACTTAAATACACTACTAATCCTACACTTTAATAAACTGCTCATCCTACACTTAAATGCACTGATAATCCTATAATTAAATACACTGCTAATCCTACGCTTAAATGCACTGCTAATCCTACACTTAAATACACTACAAATCCTACACTAAAATACATTACTAATCCTACACTTAAATACACTACTAATCCTACACTTAAATACACTACTAATCCTACACTTTAATAAACTGCTCATCCTACACTTAAATGCACTGATAATCCTATAATTAAATACACTGCTAATCCTACGCTTAAATGCACTGCTAATCCTACACTTAAATACACTGTTAATCCTACACTTAAATACACTACTAATCCTACACTTAAATACACTGCTAATCCTACACTTAAATTCACTGCTAATCCTACAATTAAACACACTGCTAATCTTAATCTTAATACCTTTAAAAATTCATATCATTTTCAAAAATACCTTTAATAAAACTGAATCTGTATCATTTTCAAATAATCCTTTCAATAAAACTGAATCTGTATCACTTTCAAATAATACCTTTAATAAAACTGAATTCGTTTCATTTTCAAATAATCCCTTCAATAAAACTGAGTTCGTTCGTATAATTTTCAGATAATTTCTTTAATAAAACTGAATTCCTTTAATTTTCAAATAATCCTTGAATAAAACTGAATTGTATAATTTTCAAATAATCCTTGAATAAAACTGAATCCGGATTAGTTTTCAAATTTTTTTTTCATAAAAACTGAATTATTCATTGATCTATGTCAGGAATAAAATATCGATTTTTTGGAAGATTGACCTTATCCTTTTCCTCTAGAGTCGTCGGATGTATTTACTAAAGCAACGATTTAAAAAAAAAGACTTTTGGCAAACAGTTTTTTACTTTTATCAACCCCTTATTCTGATCGCTTGATCTCGATATCCACGGTGGGCACTTTTGAATTGTTTGGACAATCTACTTTTACTTTATATAGTCTTGATTTTGGATATCCACAAATTCTCATTTTTTAGTTAACCGCAAAATTCATTGGCTTCTGAATCTGATTGGCTGTTTGTTTTCAGCATACTACACTCTGATTGGTTGAATTTCAAGCAATTTTACTGTTTACCGTAAACAGATTAAATTAATCTGCAGATTTACAAAAGACCAAGATCAAGCGTTCATCTCTATATCCACAATGGAAGAGTTCCCTCCTCTGATCTCAGTTAAGTTCGCTCTGTTCTTTAAAATATTCAAGAACTTTGGATGTAAATGAATTGTGCAAACATGTAACTATTGCTTAAAAAATAACAACACTTGATGCTCACCCTCAGATAGATATATCATATAATATTTATATGCATATATATCATGAAATAGAGAAAAAGAATAAAAATTATATAACAGAGGAAACCAGAGAGTTTTATTCAAATTACTTTTACTTTGTGTCAGTGCAAGAACCCAGGGAATATGAATTAGAATAATATCATAAACAAATTTCATTTTCAAGAAAAAAACACATTCTAACCTTAATTTGAAATTGCTGTCTTGGTACCATAATGTCCACATTTGAGCAAGGACATTCAAAAGCTCTGAAACAGATAAAAATAATAAGTATACAGTAGAATATTAAAATTCAGAAATAAACTGGAGGCGCACTGTGGAAAAAACAATATCATTGTGTTGTACGTCTAAATGACCGAAGTAAGGCTGATCTTTTGAAAACTGCTCCATTTAATGTGGAAAAAGGTTAAGCCCCCCCCCCTCGGGGACAAATACATGTGTGTGCCCCTGATGAATTAACTATAAAAGTCAATTAAGACGTCAAATGAAAAAAACAATCCCTTTAATCCAATGAAAGAAAAAAATCCCTTTAATCCAATGATGA
The DNA here is from genome assembly GCF_000591075.1 of Eurytemora carolleeae. Classification (NCBI taxonomy): domain Eukaryota; kingdom Metazoa; phylum Arthropoda; class Copepoda; order Calanoida; family Temoridae; genus Eurytemora; species Eurytemora carolleeae. The sequence goes on along the minus strand of NW_019396074.1, from coordinate 385,645 downwards.
AAAACAATCCCTTTAATCCAATGAAAGAAAACAATCCCTTTAATCCAATGAAAGAAAACAATCAATTTATCCAATGAAGGAAAACAATCCCTTTAATCCAATGAAAGAAAACAATCCCTTTAATCCAATGAAAGAAAACAATTCCTTTAATCCCATTAAAGAAAACAATCCCTTTAATCCAATGATTAAAAACAATCCCTTTAATCTAATGAAAGAAAACAATCCCTTTCTTCCCATTAAAGAAAACAATCCCTTTTATCCAATGATTAAAAACAATCCCTTTAATCCAATGAAAGAAAACAATCCCTTTAATCCAATGAAAGAAAACAATTCCTTTAATCCAATAAAAGAAAACAATCCCTTTAATCCAATAAAAGAAAACAATCCCTTTAATCCAATGAAATTAAACAATCCCTTTAATCCAATGAAGGAAAAAATCCCTTTAATCCAATGAAGGAAAAAACCCTTTAATCCAATGAAGGGAAAAATCCCTTTATTCCAATTTAGGAAAAATCCCATTAACTCAATGAAGGAAAAAATCCCTTTAATCCAATGAAGGAAAAAATCGCTTTACTCCAATTTAGGAAAAAATCGCTTTAACTCAATGAAGGAAAAAAATACCTTTAATCCAATGAAGGAAAAATTCCTTTAACTCAATGAAGGGAAAATTCCTTTAATCCAATGAAGGAAAAATACCCTTTACTCCAATTTAGGAAAAAATCACTATAACTCAATGAAGGAAAAAAATCCCTTTAATCCAATGATGGAAAAGGGAAACTTTCTCTAATGCTCTGATATTTGCTCTGAAGCTTGAAAGTTAGTTAAAACCAATTGTTTCTCGTAATTTCTCTTCAGATTAGTTTTTAATGGGAAACTTGGTTAAATCGAGTAAAAACAAAGGGTATCATTGATTTGGTTTCTTGCAGTATTCACATGTTGAAAGGAACTGTAGGAGTAATTTTAAATGACCTTCCATGCAAAGATGACAATGGCCGATTCACACCGCGATACCCTTGAAACCTTTATTAAATCAATATTCACCTGTTTAATGGAAAATATAAAATTTTGAGAAGCTATAGAGGGGGGGGGGGATTAGTTTAATAGCTAATTTACTAATCGAAATCTGGAGTCGATGTTATTTTTAGCGAGGGTCATGCAGTATTCACGATTCACAGCGGTATCATTGACCTTAATTTAGTCAATAAATTTATTAATTAACTAATTAATTAATCAATAAATTAACGTGGTTTTCCAAGCTTGAAAAGTTTTTCATTCTGTAATTTCTCCAATGTTTCTGGAAACGACATGTAGAGTAATCACAAATAATGAGTTTACAGTTACAAAAACATGGATATCTTATTCATACTTAATTAGGTAATTTATTACCCCTTCAATGAAGAGACATGTGAAATTACGTTTACAGTCCCTTTAACTCTTCTCACATATATATTGTAATTTTAGCAATACAGTCCCTTTAACTCTTCTCACTTATATAATTTTAGCAATACAGTCCCTTTAACCCTTCTCACTTATATATTGTAATTTTAGCAATACAGTCCCTTTAACCCTCCTCACTTATATATTGTAATTTTAGCAATACAGTCCCTTTAAACCGTCACACTTATATATTGTAATTTTAGCAATACTGTCCCTTTAACCCGTCACACTTATATATTGTAATTTTAGCAATACAGTCCCTTTAACCCGTCACACTTATATATTGTAATTTTAGCAATGGTATATTTAGAAATTTTAAATAAACTCAACAATCAACATTGTTTGCATGTGTGTTTATTCTACAACTATAAATAATAATCTTTTTGATTACTCCTGCATGATTTGAACAAAACAGTTCGGCAGCAAACAATGGGCCTCAATTAAGGACAAAAAGAAATTAAAAGTTTAAAAAGTGGTTTCCTGCGACCATGTTATGGATCGACACTATAAATCAATTCTATCAAATATTAAACAAAAACCTTTGCTAGTTTATAAAAATGATTAATAATATATTCTAATAAATTTTTTCACAAAAATAATTTTTTTAATTTTTAGAAGCATAAATTTTATCTTAGAAATTCCTAATAATCTCAATATGTAAAATTTTGTGATTTTCACGAAAAGAAAACGCAAATATTGGATTATAAATTTATAGTTTTATCAAAAAACACATAATTTAGAAACTGAATTTCATCTAACGACATTGTTAAAAGTTACCTTAAGCCTTCAATTTGTTGTTTTAAATTGTAGAATATTGCAGTTGTATTGATTTCTTGAAGTGCTTAGTGTGTCCTAGAGTCAATGAATCTTTAAAAAAAAGCAAAAAAGTGTTTCTTTTTTTGTGACCCCTCCTGTAAAAAAAGCAAAAAAGTGTTTCTTTTTTTGTGACCCCTCCTGTAAAAAACAAAAAAGTGTTTCTTTTTTTGTGACCCCTCCTGTAAAAAAGCAAAAAAGTGTTTCTTTTTTGTGACCCCTCCTGTAAAAAAAGCAAAAAAGTGTTTCCTTTTTTTGTGACCCCTCCTGTAAAAAAAGCAAAAAAGTGTTTCTTTTTTTTGTGACCCCTCCTGTAAAAAAGCAAAAAAAGTGTTTCTTTTTTTGTGACCCCTCCTGTAAAAAATACTATGTAATATTTTCAAATCATTAACCATTATCTATTTGCGTATTCATAAATTCAAGATTCCAATAATAAAATGGAATAATTTACGATTTAGGCAGTTTAGTGCAGTTGATTTTGCTTTAAGTTTTGATTAGTAGTAACGATGGTATTTCTTAACAGTAGTTTCTTATAAAATGTCATACAGGGTTACCCACAAAGGATGAGACTATAACGACATAAAACTTTTTAAATATGACGATCCCAAGTTTAGATTAAGACTGGAATGATTTATTTTATAGTTTGGCAAAGAAAGAAAAAAGTTTATAGTTGCAGGAAATCATGAATATTAGAAAACAGACAGTGTAAATTCCGTAGGCATCTCTTTAAAGGGACTGATCACGTAATTTCAATGGATCTAATCTAGGAAAATCATATTTTTATTTTTCTAGCCAAAAATTGTTGATTTTTAAAGGAATTGAGTCTTTGCCCCAAACTCTGATTTTCTAATAGATCTTTACCATCCAATGTCGTAGATCTTAGATATTTCAAACTATGAATCTTTTAGATCAAATTATCTAACTTTGAAATATTAAAGATTTACACTATCAGGTTGAACAGATAAAGGGATTATAAAATATGAGTTTGTTGCAAAAACTCAATTCCCTTGTGTTTATTTGAGGGTCAGTTTAAATTTCGTCCCTAGGTCCCTTTAAAATAATTTCAGGCGGTTTTACTCCTTGGATCAAGTTTAACTTCTGCCTCCAACCTAATGCTGGAAATAATAATTGTATTATGTACTATAGGAGTTACAAACTTTTACAGAATATTTATCTATCTGTAACTTTTCCAACCTCAATAAACACTTCATGGAAAAATAATAATTTTTATAAAAACGAACAGAAAGTTATCTTTTAAAATAACCTATTCACGTTTTAAAGAAATGAGAACCCTTTCAGAAAAACTTTATTTATTTTTAAGATTGAATAAAATCGTCAATATTTTAAAGGCATGTAAAAAAGGCTACAGATTCTTTTGTATGGTCGCAAAATGTTTGAGAATCCAGTTTGTCAGCTAAATATATTCTAATATTTATGGTTAAGGTTTTCCAGAAAATGAATATTAATGATAAAAACAATGCACTGCAGTGCAGCCATATTGGATAATGATTTATGCTTTTTACTCGTGTTGTACAGATTAGGAGAATGGGGGGGGGGAGGGGAGAATTTAAAAAAATGATTTGTCCCAATATTTGTAGTTAAATGTACTTTTTTACCTTTGTTGATTGTAAAATAACACCCTTGAATAATACATTACATTGATTGTTCGAGATAAGTCGATATAGAATAACTAAAAAAGTAAATATTTTGTATTTCAATAAAATTGATTAATAAAAGAAATGTGAACAGAGCTTACTGAATCCAATTAAGTTTTAATCAATAAAAACGTTTAGCTGCCATGAAAAAAGTTTGATATTGAAATTACCGTGTAACCCATAAATTGAAGAGTGCAGTTATTTTATATATTTCGAAGACGTTAAACATGGAGTTTTTGAATCTGGAAAATATTGGTAATTTAATTTCTCTTCTTTATATTGAAGTGTTAAAATACAGTAATACTCAAATTTCTTAAAATTCATTAAATTCGGACTCAGGAAAGGAAATTATCTTAAATGCAACTGATTAAATTTTAGTTCTTTTCAAAAGTGACTTGCGCATTTCTACTAAAGAAAATTTGATCAGATAAAGATTTTAAGAGTTCAGTTGTGAACCGGACATTGTCATCTTTGCAGGGTGGGTCCCTAGAAATTACGCGTACAGTCCCTTTAAATATTGTCCCAGTTTAATAGAATATTTTTGACAAATAATATTTATCCCCCCTTCGACCGTCCAGCATAATACCATATGAACGTTACTCCGTCAGTCCTCAGGAGGTGCTAAGCAATAAAACCAATATAAGGTGTTCGTTAAAGAAAATATTCATACAATGTAAATAATTGAATTTAATGGGTTTTCATCCAAGTGACCTTCAAGTTTATTTTTATCCAATAAAACTGTCCCGTCTCCTATTTATCAATCCATAGTTAATATAACTAGGCCTGATTAATGATCAAACAAAATAAAGTTCATTATAAAAATAAAAATTCATCTGTTTTTTTATACCGCCTAGCCCTACTGACCAACATACCGACCCATGATTCCCCAAACCTCCCGTTCTTTTTTTATTTTTTACTTTTTGTATAGTTCAGTCAGAAAATGAAACTAAATTTTTAAAACTAAACACTGGCCATTTAACAAAAAAGAATATTTTTGTTTATTTGTGAATAAAATCTTATCTTGTTGGTGATAATCCGGTGGTCACACTGAGCCAAGAGATTTGTACGTTTTAAACAAAACCATCATTAAACTCTAAAGATTCTTATTTTTTCACCCTTTATATCTTAGGAGAAACTGTGTACACGGCACACGCTACACACTACACAAAATCTCTACATTCAACCCCAAATAATGCAATAAAAGTCCAAATCTTTACTTATGCACGTAACAAAAATTATTAAAATCCAAAAATTAAAAAAATTTGCGTGATTTAAACATCGATCATTTTTAAGAATGGTTGTCAGGATACTTTAACGAATAGTTTAGAGGATAGTTTAAAGAATAGTTTACAGGATAGTTTAAAGAAAAGTTTACAGGATACCTAAAAAAATAGTTTACAGGATAGTTCAAAGAATAGTTTACAGGATAGTTTACAGGATACTTTAAAGAATAGCTTACAGGATACCTAAAAGAATAGTTTACAGGATGGCTTAAAGAATAGTTTATAGGATAGTTACAAGAATAGTTTACAGGATAGTTTAAAAAATAGTTCAAAGGATACTTTAAAGAATAGTTTAAAGGAAAGTTTAAAGAATAGTTTATCGGATAGTTTAAAGAATAGTTTACAGGATAGTTTGAAAAATAGTTTACATGATAGTTTATAGAATAGTTAACAAAATAGTTAAAAGGATAGTTTACAGGATACTTTAAAGAATAGTTTACAGGATGGCTTAAAGAATAGTTTATAGGATAGTTTAAAAAATAGTTTACAGGATAGTGCACAGGACGCGTTAAAGAATAGTTTACAGGATATTTCAAAGAATGGTTTACAATATAGTTTAAAGAATAGTTTACAGGATAGTTTATAAAATAGTTCAAAGAATACTTTAAAGAATAGTTTACAGGAAAGTTTAAAAAATAGTTTTCCGAATAGTTTATAGAATAGTTTACAAGATAGTTTATAGAATAGTTTACAAAATAGTTAAAAGGATAGTTTACAGGATATTTTAAAGAATAGTTTACAGGATGGGTTAAAGAATAGTTTACAGGATAGTTTAAAAAATAGTTTACAGGATAGTTCAAAGAAAAGTATACAGGATAGTTTACAGGATAGTTTACAAGATAGCCTAAAGAATAGTTTAGAAAATAGTTTACAGAAAATTAAAAAAAATAATTTACAGGATAAGGATAGTTTACAGGATACTTTAAAGAATAATTTACAAGATGGTTTAAAGAATAACTTACAGAATAGTTAACAGAATAATTTACAGGATAATTTAAAGAATAGGTTACAGGATAGTTTGAAGAATAGTTCAAAGGATACTTCAAAGAATAGTTCACAGGAAAGTTTAAAGAATAGTTTACAGGATAGTTTTAAAACAATTTACTTTACAAGATAGGTTAAAGAATAGTTTCAGGATGGCTTAAAGAATAAAATACTTAAAACGTTAAAGAAAAGTTTACAGCCACAGAATAGTCTTTAACAATATTTTCAGAATAGTTCAGGGATTTTTTAAGAAGATAGTATTTTGGTTAGTTTAACGATTGTTGTCAAAATAATAGAACAAACAAACAAAACACAGGTCTGTCACGAAAGGTGATTTTTTAATATATATTTATATTGTGTAGTTTCAGACTTCAAGTAAAATTAAATTTTCATTAAATAATTTAGCTGGAAATGATGGATAAAAGTTTAAATAAGACAGAGTTGCATGATAAAACAGATTTCAGTTTTTCAAGGATAAAAATTGATACCAGGTTTCTATGGCTGGAATAATTTTGAAATAAATTAGTTGTTTTTTACTCGACGCGATTTCAGATCCTTAGAACGCATAGTTTAACAAAAAAATGGTTTGAAATAATTACGCCCTTTGAACGTAAAACTAACAATAACGAAGTACATCCGGTCTGTGTACGATTATTTTCAGTCATAACTTGATCTCTCATTAAATATCAATGAGAGACATTAACTATTTAAATATTTGAATACAAAGCGCAACAAAAAAAATGTAAAACAGCAAATACGAGAAATGCACATACACTAAGTGAAAATAAGACTTTTAAGCAGGACCTCTAATTTACCTTGTTAGGAATGACGACCTAAATTGGAAATTGGATTATTGAATGTTTTTAACTCCGTGAGTCTATGAGTTCTAGTTGCTCCGAGTACTCCGTGAGTCTATGAGTTCTAGTTGCTCCGAGTACTCCGTGAGTCTATGAGTTCTAGTTGCTCCGAGTACTCCGTGGAACTGAGAAATGTTTCTGGTAAATGGCTGAAGGGACGGGAACGTGAGTGAGAGAGAGATAATTAAAGGGGCAGAAAGTAAGGATAAAAGAGGGCCAGTGGGTGAGAATTTCAATAAAGAGTGTGAAGATTGAGGCTGAGGATGGATATAAGAGGAGTACAGTGGGTGAAAATTTCAATAAAGAGTGTGAAGGTTGAGGCTGATGATGGATAAAAGAGGAGTAGTGGGTGAGAATTTCAATTAAGAGTGTGAAGATTGAGGCTGAGCTGAGGATGGATTAAATAGATGCAGTGGGTGAGAATTTCAATAAAGAGTGTGAATATTGAGGCTGAGGATGGATTAAATAGGGGCAGTGGGTGAGAATTTCAATAAAAAGTGTGAAGGTTGAGGCTGAGGATGGATAAAAGAGGGCCAGTGGGTGAGAATTTAAATAAAGAGCGTGAAGGAATATTGAGGCTGAGGATGGATTAAATAGGGGCAGTGGGTGAGAATTTCAATAAAAAGTGTGAAGGTTGAGGCTGAGGATGGATAAAAGAGGGCCAGTGGGTGAGAATTTAAATAAAGAGCGTGAAGGTTGAGGCTGAGGATGGATAAAAGAGGGGCAGTGGGTGAGAATTTTAATAAAGAGTGTGAAGATTGAGGCTGAGAATGGATTAAATAGGGGCAGTGGGTGATAATTAAAGGGGCAGAAAGTAAGGATAAAAGAGGGCCAGTGGGTGAGAATTTCAATAAAGAGTGTGAAGATTGAGGCTGAGGATGGATAAAAGAGGGGCAGCGGGTGAGAATTTCAATAAAGAGTGTGAAGGTTGAGGCTGAGGATGGATAAAAGAGGGGTAGTGGGTGAGAATTTCAATAAAGAGTGTGAAGATTGAGGCTGAGCTGAGGATGGATTAAATAGATGCAGTGGGTGAGAATTTCAATAAAGAGTGTGAAGATTGAGGCTGAGGATGGATTAAATAGGGGCAGTGGGTGAGAATTTCAATAAAGAGTGTGAAGATTGAGGCTGAGGATACAAAAGAGGGCTGGGAAACAATGGGGAGGATAAGCTATGACCGTGGAATAGGAAGACGATCAATACATAATAGTATAATTCAGGTTTTTGCAACGCAAATAGTTTTAACACTAACTTATCAAATGAGATATTAAGTTAAATGGGCTGTTTACATTGTACAATTTCTGTGTCTCTGTCCTCCTGTCCTCTCGAAATTTAATATGCAAGCACCTAAAATAAATGTGGAAAAGAACTAAATTTGGCAATTTTATAATAGCGAAACCTTCAATATATCGTAGTTGAAAATATACTTTAGAATCTCCCTCTTGCCCCTATTTTAATAACTTTGAAAAAATCCCTGACTCAATTTTTTTTATAACTTTTTTAATAATTTAAGCATTAATTAAGTTTGATATTAAATAGAAAATTTTGTATAGTGTAATGAACATTCGTAAGTTTAGCTTAAATACGATGTTACAGAAAAAAAACTTTTATCAACAGCTATGTTACAGTTACCCCTATTCAGGCTGACGTCTGGTTTTATCAACAGCTATGTTACAGTTAACCCTATTCAGGCTGACGTCTGGTTTACCCAAAACTGTCTGTCCCCTTACTATATCCTTTCTGTGATACAAATCTATAACATTTGATACAATTTTGGAAAGCCCCTGGGCTCTACTTTGATAATCTGCAAAAAATTTACAAATTTGCAAAATTTCATACTTTTATTGCAATTTCAAGTTATTAAGCAAAAATGTGAAAATCAAAAATGGAGCGAAATTTGATAAATTTTACATTTTTGAAAAGCCCTTAACACGGCAAATTCAGATGTTTAAAGATATTTTCTAAATTTTGATAAACTAAATTTGTATTTAAGGAAAACTGAAAATGTGAAAATTTTCTTGAATGTCATCTGTGCAAAATCTATTTAAAATTTCTTCGCAAAATGTTTGCAATCTGCTTCCTTTAGTTCAAAGCTTTAATTTTAAATCAAGGACGTATACAGGGGGGGGGGGGGCAAGGGGGAAGTTACCCCCCCCCATAGAACTCAGGGCTTTCACACTTTTCAAATCTTAAACTTAAGAGTTAAGAGCATAAAAAAATAAAAAAGATTGTATACGTGGACCAGTCGAGCCACCATGACAGAAGTCCGAATGAAAAATCTATTTAGAATGCACATTCATCCCACCCGGATGGGCGCTATCGCGGACAGCGAAGTAAAACAATTCTTGGAGTTTGAAGGTAGTAAAAGACCATATATTTTTTTAATTTCAATTTATTTACTTTATTCCTTGCACCGCCGTTTATCCTTTCTTTTTATTATAACTAGCTGAAGTGCCAGCGTTGCCCGTGGAATTTTAAAAATCGAATTAAAACAAAAAACTTATAATTTATTTAGCTTATGGCATCCCCAAGGGTACCCATGAGTTTCCTCACTAAAATTCCGCCCATTTGATTCAGCCGTTTTGCCAGCCATAGAAGCCATAGCAAACATATAAATGAACGATGAGCTTTAATACAATTTTACTTATTATTTTATTACAATTTTACTCCTACTTTATTTCACAAAAGAAACTTTTACAAGTCATACTTAATCTCACAGAATTTAAGTTTAAGTCAGGAGCTTCACTTAAAAAAAATTTCCGTTTCTCAGTATTGATAATAATTATTACAAACATAAAATAAAATAAAATGTCGATTTTAAAAAAAAATAATGCTGTTTTTCTGCAAGTTTTGTTAGAAGGAGAAGTATTAATATATTCTAGTATACATGCAATTGCAAGGTAAAATGTGTACCTTTAAAGTATCTATGCCTGATCCACGGGATCCATGGATCAGCCAAATGTATAATACAGAACAATACATATGGGATACATTTATAGTCCTTTTGAATCGGGACTATAATTACATAGGTTACATGGGACATGTAGTAGATTTTAGAAAGAGCATTTTTAAGGCTTTGGGCAAAAAAAATTCGCAAGTCGCGCGAAATCTTATGCCCCCCACCCATGGCTAAAATCCTCGATATGCGCGCATGAGACGCCTGATAGTGATGTACCTGACCTGATGCCCCGCTTTTCGAGCCTCGAAGACCAATATAATTTTAAGATGATCATTTTAGGGGGCCGGGGGGGTCCAAGATAGGGACCCCCCAGCTGGAATAGGATCACCATGGATTGTCCTATAGATCCTATAATATATGTACTGAGCCGGCGATTTAAAAAATTCAAGAAAATACGACTCGGGTCTAAGCTGTTGTTGAGCCTTATTTACGGCTCGGGTTTTTGAATTTAAGTTGCATCTATTTTTAAACAGAATTTAGTACATAAAACCGGTTTAATGTTGTATTTGGCGGATTTTCATTGTAGGAATTGGTGCATTCCGGGTTTTGATGAGAATAAGTCCCAACATTGAGCCTTATTCTTCACTAAAACCAACCAAGGTCGGTTTTATTTTCATTGGGCCTAACTCCTTAAGTCGAGCCTAAGATCTCGCAGCTGTCAATCACGTGACACAAGCTGTCGTCAGAGTTGGGTCTAAGATTGGGTCTTAAAGCTGCATTTAAGGAATTAAGACTCGAGCCGAAGCTTTTAAATCGCGGGCTCTGGCTAGACAAAAATATAAAATTTTAATTCAATATAATAAAACTACTATACTAATAATGCACAATTGTACGTACGATCACACGTTATATATACGTGTGATACGTGGGAATACCTTATTAAACTGAAAATGTTGTCTTGAATTAAAGTTAAACCATCATTTCGTTATACACATTAAATAATGGAGGACATACTGAGTCCGCAATAGACCGATATGCGAGGTTTGAGGAAAGGTTGGTTATGTATAATTATTTAAGACTCTCTCCATGCATAACTTCGCGGGTTTTTTGTGTCACATAATTGCATGATTTAAGTTTGCGAGGCTCGCTTGCTTAACCAAACTCTTGGGCCCTAGGCTTCCTGAATGACTTAAAAATAATTAAAACGATATTCTGTGCAAAAAATTCATATTTTTTATTTATTTATTTTTTCAACAAAAACTTTTTTATTTAATTCTTGTTGGTTATTTTCAGGTAGTTTTAGAGCCCAAAATTGTTGAGTATTGGCATGAGTCTGTTCAGTCCCCAGTCAAATTGCGGGAGCTCTCCCTCAGAGTCCAGCTTTGTGTGTGTGTGAATCTTTTGTGAGCCAAGATGGCGCGGTTTCATTTCCCGGCAAAACCTGGGAAGTTTTCTATCAGAAAACCTCGAATTTCCACCAGGAAACTTAATTTCAATAGTGACAAATTATTGGTGGCGGAAAAGACTGAAAGATTCCTTGCAGATTTTTATAATTTAGTCGGGGACTCAGATGAAGAAGAGGTAAAGTTTTGCCTTGATTTAAAGCACATCATGGGTGAGAGGGGGGGGGGGTAATTGCGTCATCACAGCGCTTGACGTAGATATGAACACAAAAAATTGTATAAAATATTTTTCAAGTCGTATTGCCATACCACTGAATTATTCAAAACAATGACACAAGGTTTGATATATAAAGTTGAACTAGCCTAATATTTGGCTTAATTGATTATTTATACACAATTCTTGGTAATTTCCTAGAGAACGATTTTGCCCCATATGTAACATGTGGATATAATTGATCATGTGGCCGCAGCGCTCGGTCCCCTATTTTATCCTAGCTGCAGCGCTCGGCACCCTATCCTGTCCTAGCCGGCAGAGCTCGGCCCAGAAATTTTCTTAGCCTAACTGAACCCAAAATAGTAATAAGTAAATAATATTTTTGCTGAAAAATGAAAAATAAATGGTCATATACAAAATTGATAGGAGGGGGAGGTCTGAAAATCGTATACTAGGGCGGACCCAGATATGGTGTCTTTGTGGTAATTATCCAACAAAGAAATCACCCCGGTCACGTGTTAGGTTGATTGTCGACAATAGCGACGAATTATCAATGATCGAGGGGTCAATGACAAAGAATGAAAAATTGATAGGGGGGGGGGGAGGATTATGATAAATCGGCACTTGACCAGACAGCCCATAATTCATTTTAATGGAATTATCACTTCATATCTTTGCCTAGTACGGACGGATATTTATTTTCGAACTAAATTTGTATCTTTCACTAAAAAGATTTGTGATGTACTTGGTTTCCAGGGCGCTTCGCATCTCTTCAGTATGAACATTTTAGCGTGTTGCTTCAATCCCAATCATTTTTTTACGAATTCAAAATTAAGAATATAACAATTTGTAATTTTCGGATTTTTAAAATTGATCATTGTTGATTTCAAAACGCTAAATATCAATGTGTCGGAAGCATTTAAAAAATAATTTCGACCGGACATAAAGCTTCCCCTTGGTCATACAAAAAATGTATCTGATCAATCCAGTCGGTCTGGTGTTTATTGGATATAAACAAACATATAAATATATTCGTATCTTTACAATTCATATGTTCTAGGTTGGGTTCAATGGATTTACAGAGGAAGCTGTTGAGGTTGCTCAGCAGACCTTTAAACTATTAGAAGAGGAAGGAAACACTCTCAGGTACATTTACCCAATAAAGTAGGACCAAAGGTTGACAGAAAAAATCAAAAAGTCATTTGTTTGTTATTTGTAATACCGTGTGTCCTGTCTTAAGTGTATTTTTTCAAAAATTTTAGCCGCAGATCTTCACATATATCCCTCCCCCCCCCCTCTCCCCAACACACACACATGAAACCATTTGCTCCTGGATTGTTTGTTTTTGATCTCCTCCCACTGTAGTACACAGCTTGAACTTATTTCATGCAAGAAAACCAACAGTATATTCCTTATTGTGTCTATGATTAAGGTTTATCTATGGTAAGGTTGTAAACTGGAAAATGGAAATGTCACCCTTTAAATTGGGAGTCGATAGTCCTCTTTACTCAAAATATGGACATTATATTGGTAAAGAGAGGAAATAGGTCATTTTAGGAATACAAGTGGCCAACATTTAAAGTTTATTATTTAGAGGAGTGGTACTAAAAAAAACAATGAACTTACATGATATAAACCCCTGACCCACAGTTTAAATTCTTATAAATATATTTTCAAATGTTTGGGTTGATAATTTCTATGGTCTAAGGTATTGAGTCTAAGTCACAAACCAAAAAAATGTAAACCTTTGTTATTTAACACTAAGATTTTTTAATCGAACATAATTCAAAGTATAGAATATCTAAACTCAGCGACATTGGGTTGCAAAGATATAGGGGTTAGAAAATCAGAGTTTCTAGCAAAGAATCAATACCCTTAATAAAAATGTTAAGTTGAAATTTAATTTCTAAAATTCTAATACATTTTTAAGCAACTCTGGCAAGATTGATTGATTGACATATATTATGGCAATAAAGACGTAATCGCCCACTTAAAACCTATTCCTGCTGTGGGGGGGGGGTTCAATTTGACCCCCCCCTGTAGTTTTTTTTTACATAACTCTAAAAGTATTGGTCTAAGGCTGTTTCTGACTTTTCCTACATACCCAAAGCCCTCCCTTTAGGCCTGAGTCCTCAGTCACACTGCCTGAATGACTGCTTTTTCCTGTAACAAACTATTTCTTTGTTTTGACCCACTCCCACTCGTCAGATTTTAATAAAATTTAGATTTTTGGAAAGCCTTTGACATAAGGAAACAAATTGCACAAGTTTTACGAAAAATTGCTAATTTTTTGCAAACAACCTGTCAAAGGAAATTTGCACATTTTTAGTTTTTCTTGATTAAAAATCAGGTTATTTAAAATTTTGCAAAATTTTTTGCATATTTGAAATGACATGGTCAAGGGCTTTTCAAATATGTATAATTTTTCAATTTTTGGACAATTTTTTTTTTTTGCAAACATTTTTACTATATATCTGAATTTTGCGAATTTTTTTGCAGATTCTATAAGTAGAGCACAAGAGCTTTCCAATGATGTATCATTTGTCATATTTGGACATCCAACATGGGATTTAGAGGGGGGTCAAATTGACCCCCCTCAAGCGTATCCTGGTTTTCAAGTGCCCCAGCAGAGATAGGGTAAAAAAGATAAATGCGTGAAGTTTAAAGCAAAACATGATAGATAGGTAGACAGCTGCATCTAGGCTGCTGAGATAACTTTGTTTCGCAGGAAAATGGATGATTGCAAAAACAATGCAGATATAACCTTTCTTGCTCAAATTAGAAACTTTATAAAGTTGCCTCAAATTTTTAGCCAAGATATTAATCACACAGACAGTGCAGAAATAAAAATATAATTATTTTTGTTTATTTGATGTTTTATCAGACCGCAGGAGCCGCAAATATTTGGCCACTGTGTGACGAGTTGGATAAAATTTTATGTATCCTCAAGTTTCCCTAATATCTTGAAAATCGCGAGTAGTCTAATAACATTTTTGTCCCAAAATCTCCAAGAGAAATTTTGGAAATTTTCCATTTGAAGAAAAATTTGTAATATTAAAATTTGAAAAATATTCATTCGTCATGAATTCGGATTTGGATTTATTTCAATTTGTAGAATATTTTTTTTCATGAATCGGGTACTAAAGTTTAAATTCAGTGTTACATCATTTTTGATAAACCATTAAATTATTATTACCAAAAGTTTTAATTATTATCCCAAACCTACCTGACGGGGAGGAAATTAGACCTTCGGGAAATCATGAAACGTAGTTGGCTTAATGTGCTAGCCGCAAAATTATACAAAGGAACTGAGTTTTTGCCACAAACTCAAATATTCTTATCCCTATATCTTTGCAACCCATGGTCACAAACCTTAGATATTTCAAACTATTAATTCTGTTAGATCAAATAATCTAATAATCAAATAATAATAAGTTTGAAATGTCAAAGGTTTACACTAAGCGGTTGCAGCGATATAGAAATTAGAAAATTTTAGTTTGTGGCAAAAATTCAAATCCTTAGCTGTTTATCTTTACAAGTGAAAAAAGTATTTTTTTTTTTGTAATATTTTGTAGGAAAGGAAACATAGATTTTCATGATTGAACTGTGAATGATTACGTTGGACCAGTTTTTTTTTTTTGCAAGATCATATCGAGGTTTATCATAGTGGAATGTTCGAATCACAGCGGTATCCTGTAATCTTTCTCTGAGTATAATAAAATAAAATATAGTTTCTACATTTTTACCGATGCAAAAAAACGCGCGCGTCTTTTTTTCAGAGAACAAACAACTGAAAATCACCATTTTTAACATAAAAACTATGATATCTCAATCCTTAGTAAAAATATAAAAATTCAAAAGGTACTGTTGTGAATCGGAGATACCACTCTATAAATGGAGGCCAAGGTTAACTTGAAATTACGTGTACAGTCTCTTTAAGTGTCTATTCTATTCAGGGAGGAGCTATGGCTGGCTAAAGGAGTAAAGTTGGATAGAAAAGATCGAGAAATTATAAAACAAAATGCAAATAAGGTCGGAATATTTTACATTTAAATGGGATTTAACATTGAAGAACAAATCATGAACTTCACATTCGTTTACGTAGATTACGTGCTAACAAGAACCAGACTCAAATGATGACAATGAACTTTAAAAATATCAAACTGTTTGTTTTCGGTATATAATCTTATAAATGATGTGATCAGAAATACACCGATCTGGCGTAAAGCTCTATTAAACCACGAATCCACGAATAAAGTCTGAATTGTCGTCTTTGAACTTTGAAGTCTCATTCTTAGTGCGTAACCATGTACTCGAACCGTGAATATGTGTTGATTGTTTTATTGTTAGTGTTGAGCCTTGTTCCATGCCATGGAATCCAGTATTTACAGAGAATCCTTGAGTTCTCATTACTGTCTTTGCTAGTACTCAACATCACTTCTTATTCTCCAATAGAATTTGTCTTTAACATTTTCTATTTTTTATTACATTCTCAGAATATTTTTTGTAGAAAAAAATTATTTTCGGTCCTGCATCAAACAAATCTTAATTGTTTAAAAGGGGGCGGCATAACACGTATTACTCTCCGGGAAATTTAAACAGTGTCCTGTAGCATTGTCCTAGGAGGCTGATTTGACACTCTTGAAAAAAAATATGCGCTTAAAAAATTCACCTCCAAAGCCTTAAATGTCCGCGCGAGCGCGCGCAAAAAAAGAAAATATCTTTGAATACTTATGTGCTAAGTTTGGCCTAAGTCAGAATAAAAGTAACATGAGATACATCAAACTATAGCCAAATTGGGAAAAGGAATTCATTTACGAGGTCAAAATAGACATTGGAGCCTACTGACCGGCGCGCCAGTAGCCGGCAGTTACATTATGGGTCATCTTAGCACAGAGTTGACATGTTGTATGTCGATTTTTAAGTAATTGGGCACGAGGAATTAATTTCTGAGGTCAACATAAATATTGGAGCATTCTGACCGGCGCGCTAGTAGCCGGCAGTTACATCATGGGTCATCTTAGTACATATTTTACACGTTGTATGTCGATTCATAGGTAATTGGGTACGAGGAATTCATTTCTGGTGTCAAAATAAATATTAGAGCACTCTGACCAGCGCGCTAGTAACCGGCAGTTTCATTATGAGTCATCTTTGCACAGATTATCCATGTTGTAGGAGGCTGACTTTTTTGCATGCGAACTTAAGATTATGTATATTACATGCATTTTCGGTTTTGAACGGATCCGAGCAAAAAAACGCGCGCGCGCTTTTCATGAAAAAATACGACTTATTTTACAGTTAATCAATCTTAACCTCATTACTTGCACTTCAATATTTATCCTGATACTCTTGAAACAAATATACGCTCAAAAAATTCACCTCCAAAGCTTGAAATGTCCGCGCGTACTCAATAAAAGAATATATCTTGTTATACTTATTTGCTAAGTTTTGCTAGGTTAGAATAAAACTACCATGAGATACATCATACTAAAGCAAAATTAGGACAAGGATTACATTTCCGAGGTCAAAATAGATTACCCATGATGTAATGGTTGGCTACTAGCGCGCCGGTCAGAATGCTCCCATATTTATTTTGACCTTAGAAAAGATTCCTCGTTCCCAATTACCTATAAATCGACATACAACAGGCTAAGATGACCTATGATGAAACTACAAGCTACTAGCGCGCTGGTCAGAATGCTCTAATATTAATTTTGACCCCAGAAATGAATTCCTGGTGCCCAATTACCTATAAATCGACATACAACATGTAAAACCTGTGCTAAGATGACCCATGATGTAACTGCCGAACTGCCGGGTACTAGCGCGCTGGTCAGAATGCTCCAATATTTATGTTGACCTCAGAAATGAATTCCTGGTGCCCAATTACCTATATATCGACATACAACATGTAAAGTTTGAGCTAAGTTGACCCATAATGTAACTGCCGGCTAGTAGCGCGCCGGTCAGAATGATCCAATGTTAGTATATTTTGACCTCGGCAATGAATTCCTTGTCATTCTACTTTTATTCTGACTTAGGCCAAACTTAGCAAATAAGTATTCAAAGATATTTTCTTTCATTGCGCGCGCGCGGACATTTAAGGCTCTGGAGGTGAATTTTAAGCGCATATTTTTTTCAAGAGTATCATGATAAATGTTTAAGTGCAATTAATTAAGTTAAGATTGATTCACTGTCAAAAAAGTCGTATTTTTTCACAAAAAGTGCGCGCACTTTTGGTCAGCTCCGTTAAAATCCAATAAAAGCATTTAATATACATAATTTTAAGCTCGCATGCAAAACAATGCTAAGTTATGTTTAAACACTGTTTAAATTTTCCGGAGAGTAATACCGTGTTATGCCCACCCCCCCCTAATTTCTTTAAAAAGTGACAAATGCGATTTTGGTGCACTGAAGTAATACATTCTTGTTCTGAGGTATCTAGTTTTATCCTGGTCTGAAACTAAACATTTTCAGGCTTGTCACTCAGTCCATCCATCAGCTAGACAGCATTCTTTTTATCAATCAGCCAACAAATCTGCCAACCCTTCCATTAATCAATCAGCCAACCGAACCTCCGCCTTTCGTACAACAGAAAAGAGAATTCGATCAACTGAGAAATTGTCTAGAACAGACCAAGATACAAAGAGTTCATTGCAACTTCGTCGGCCGTCATCGATCATTGGCGGTGAGGAGATAAAGAAGTCGAAAATTAAAGAGAAAGGCGCACGAGATCACAAGAAAGAAAAACAGTCGGAACATTCAATACGGAATAGAGAGAAGCGGGTTTGGGTTGATGAACCAGCGGAGGAGAGGATAAGTGAAGATCGGTCGCGGGTTCAGATCCAGATCCCTAGCTGGAGGGAGGAGGGGGGGAAGGGTCAGGACTGGAGGAGGATGAAGGGGGAGATAGAGGATACAAGCGACAAGGTCATAATACACACAGTTTATATTTTAATGGCCATGCAGCTTTAAACCTATCAAGAAATTTTCATATAATGACACTTGAGAACTCTTCAATTGCTCAATTTTCTTAATTTGTCGCTTTTTCACATTTTTTTTAATTTTTACAAGATACTTTCTTGACAGTACTCCAGACTAACTTATTTGCCCCTATGATTTTTTGTCTGATTTTCCATTCTTCATTCCTCCCACTTTTTGGGGGTTAAATTCACAAAAAAACTTAACTTGGTATTAAAAAAAATTATTTGCTTCTGAATTACATTTTCCGTTTTAATTCTAATTTGCATGGATATACTAATTTTTAAGTGCTTTAAATTTCTTTTAAAATTGTTGCCGGTCAAAAAATATGATTTAAAATTATCATGATAGCTTGTTCTGTAAACAAGGTTAGAAGCATTTATGTACAAGGTCTATTTTACTCCAGGTGTACTGCGACCGTCATTTAAAGGCAGAGCAGGAGGAGCAGGTGCTATGGGAGAAGTGGCAGACCATGAGGGAGCAGATGGGGAAATCTGTCCGAGGTCGGAGCAAATCTTGTCGGTGGAGGGAGGTCCTGCTTCCACATAGGCTGAGGAAAGGACGTGTTAGTAGTCTCCAGAGTGAAGACAGTTTCTCAGGACAGTTATCTCAAAGTGCTCAGGACCTACGAGAGATACATGTATCAACAGCTCCCCCAACTCCGCTACCGGAAGAACAACTCTCTCCTATTCTACGGGGGATGGAACCCCTTACTATTGACGTGTCTGGGGGTTACAATACCAAAGATATTAGACTGTGTGATATATCGATTGAAATGCCGCCCTCGCCGCCAATATCGCCAATATTAAATACTGATAACTTTATTTCTATCATGCCCAAATGTCGTTTTAAAGCCACGGATTCGTTGCTCCGTCGTACTCGGGCGAATCTAAGGGAACAAGAACTTGTCAAGGCTGTGAAAGATGAAACCCTCCGACCCTTAGGAGATCAAGGGAGACCTGGTCAACCAGTCCCCAGGGAGATAACTAACCCCGGCTCCAGGTGGGTCAAATTATTGAACTGTAACTTTTATTTAAATAAACATTTACCTTTAATCAAGTTTTTTTAAAAAAAATTTACACAATTTTGGATTCCATGGCAAAATACTCAATGCAGTGAAGTATTTACAAATTCCTATTTTATTGCGGTATTATTTCAGAACTCTGGTTCGGAGTGGCGGAGGAAAACGATTGAATTCTCCACGGAAAGCTCTGGAAGCTCCGGGGCGGGAGCTTTATCCGCTCCGGAGTCAGAGCTTCTCCAGGAGAACAAGACAGGGAGCTCGGAGATGAGCACTTGCTCCGAAGTAAGTTTGTCCTTCAACTTGAAAGTAAATCAAACTCCGGTGAGTCTTACTTGGACTCCCCAAGTTATGACATGTGATAGCAACGTACAGTATAACAAGGCATATTGGCGGTTTACGGCGATATTGGCGGTAACTTTGAACACGGCGTTGTCCTAAATCTTATTTTATCATGTTTAAATTTTAAAGAAAATTATATGTGTCAATTAATATTAATAACTTGCTTATTTTTAAACTGTAAGATTAGGCAATTTTTGGAAATTGCTATACTTATACTTTTCCTTTGCTTTCTTTTATTTGGTTTAAAATCTAAATTTTAACTCCCTCATAGGGACGTAAATGTACCTGAAAATGTTTATCAGTCAAAAATGTAAACCATGTTTATTTCTGCGCAAATTTCTTCAGCATCAAAGCGTATTTTTGGTTTCAGCAGGAAAATGGCTGGGTAGAGGAAAACCCCGGCATGGTCGGGGGCAGGCGGAGCCTTCCAACTCCCGCAAGTGATCCTAATTTATTAGGTGAGAATGGTTTTCTTATTTTTCTTTTACGATTTGATTCATCGATTAAGTAAGTTTTAGATGGGGTTCACAGTGTTCATTTTAAAACATTGACCTTTTTGACATAACTTATTTTTCGTCACGTTCTTTAAGTTTTAATCCTATCAAAAGTAGTCCATAGTTTTGTTGTTGTTTGGGCTACAGATTTAAAATTTTAACTATTTGAGAAGCCATTGAAAAATGTTGATAATTGTCAATGTCAAAAATATAAATAAAGATATTTTAAAACACTTTTCCGATTTACTTTTGATATTTTGAAACTCCTTCGCAGCCTAATCATTAAAGTTAGAGGTGTAATTTTTAATTCGTTGGAGAACTTTGACCACTCAACATAGTTCATGAAAATCTGCCAAAATTAGGTAGATTAAACTTACTTTACATTACAGTTGGAATTGATTCAATCTTTGTTCCCGTATATTATTTCAGCCCGCGTATAATTATTATTTTTCATCCCATATTTTGTCATTATAGTTGAGGGTAAGAGGATCCGGAAACCATCATCCAAACTACAGACTAAACAACCCACTCTCAACCCGACAAACTTTGACACCACCAGCCTCACACCGGACCTCAAGGTGAAGGACACAAAGGAGAAAAAAGGTCGTGCTATGAGTTCATCGTCCGACGCGGAATCCCTCTTCAAGTCGGTACAGGTTAGACAACGATTCTAGGCATGTGGAATATGAGCCAAATGGTGTAAAATATTTTTTAATATTTTTAAGCATCCGAGGAGATAGTTTACTTTACCACAAGTCTAATGTTTAAGAAGCACAGAAATTGTAACGTGTACAGTGTACACTGGTACACTGTACACAAACCCATTTCACTGAACAATTTTATACAGATTTGATTGCTTGTACTTTGTCTTCTTACTCTACAGTTTGACGACTCTCACATTATTCAACGATATTTTATTAAGGAGTATACTGCAGCTATAACCGGCGGTAAAACTGACGGATCTGGTAAAATTAAACAAATTCAGCAAATCCTACAGAGTCAGTGGATATCTAGGATAAAGGGAATCAAAAACAAAGAAAGGTAAGAGAAAAAAATTCAGGCCAATCACCGCAAGTTTTAGAAAATCAATATTTTTGTATTTTGAGAGTCTGGGTCAATTAAACGAAAATCTGAAGATAGGAATCTTATTTTAAAAGTGTATTAAATCAAGTATTGCTGGGCTTGAAAGTTTTACCAAGAAAAGAAATACTCTTTTCACTGGTATAAACAATGTTCCTTGTGTCGGATAAAACTTTATTTTTTTATTTTATCGAGTTCCATTTCAGAGATAACTTTTTTATTTAGAAATGTTGAGACAGGAATATCTAAACCTGAAGCAACTCATAAACCCTCTCCTGCTCAATCTGAACCTAGTTCTAGCTCGGCTAAACCTAAACCTCTGCTTAGAGAACCTGTTCTTAGTGTTAAACCTCTACATCTTTTCTCCCAGGTTTGAAACTGATTATAAAATTGCTATAACTGTATTTTCTACGTGTGTGATTCNCCCCACCCAAAAATATTATGCAAGAATTAATTTAAATTTATGTCTAAAAATTGCCTTAGCTTAACCTAACCCTTCACACTGCTGAAAATGGATCATCAGGTTTCAAGTCAAAACACCAAAACTTTTTCTTTGGAATATATTTATATGCAGTCTTCTTAGTTATAATCTCAATTTTCGGAAAATTATAAGCAAATCCATTTTAAAGAAAATGTAGAAATCAAGTGCATTTTCAGGTCTAAACTCAAACGTAACTGTAGTTTCAAGGATTTATCAAGCTTATTCTGTGTTAGTGATAGTTTTAGAACCGTTAATGGCAGGGCCCCCAAATTTAGTGAATCTTCCTTAGCAGTCATAAGACACGTTTTAGCAAAAATTCAAAGCCTCAAGTGACCTGTATTATTGCCTAATTATTGCTTTAAAAAGTCTTTTTGAAGTAAAATCTGTAAAAAATACACCAAAATGTCGTTTTTTGGCCGTATTTTGACAGTCAGGCAGTTGACTCAGGGGTTTGATTTCTGTACAATATTTTCCATGACTGTTAAAGAAAAATTAAAAATTTGGAAACCATGCCACATACTGTAAAAAAATATCGTCAAAAACCCATGAGAAGCATGTAAAAGTCTTGAAACGAAATTTAAGTTTCATTTTAGACCTGTGAATGCACTCGATTTCTTTAACTTCTTCAAAATGGATTTGCTCAAAATTCCCGATGTGGAATTTTCTTTAGATAAATATAATTTAGTAGACTGCATATAAATATATTCCAAACAGAAGTCGAGGTGTTTTGACTTAAAACCTGATGGTCCATTATCAGCAGTGTGCCTTATGTAGTATATTAAGTATCACGAGGTTACATTAAAGTTTGAGGGGATGGGTAACTGACCATCCTTTCTAGGATGGATTCACATTCACAGTAGACATCCCTTTAATGTTCAATACTATATCCTAGGAGTGGGTTGACAAGCTCAGGGGTAGGAAAGGAAGACAAGAACTCAGTCGGACAATTCAGCAGTTCATCTCCAAAAAGAACTCAAGGGACAAGTTTTCCAACTTGAGAATTCTACTTTGTAATGGAGAATTTGTCAATCCAGGTAATTTTTTAAAAAAAGTTTTGTAAACTCACGGATCTACGGTATAGACCATACATTACAGTATACACTAGTATTTAAATCAGAAACGTTAAAATTTATGAAGGACAGAACTTTTGAAACTAAGATAATCTATTTCCTTACTTCTAAAAATTTTGAAAATCTAAATAAAGTTTTAAATCTTGTTTATTAATTAAATTCTATATAATAATTTAATTCTATCTAATGTTGTTGACACCAAGAACCTACCAAAGTAGTTCTAAACGAAAATCACCCTCCCCCCGCTCCTAGCATTTTCTACCCTGGTTTTTAAAATTTTTGAGTTTAAAAAATTGTTAAGAAAAATGTTTGTAGTGTTTAAAAGAAAGGCATTTTTATTTGGACTAAGTCATTGTATGCCGGGATGGGGGGGGGGGGTTACCACCCAGAAAACAAATTTCTTAAAAGTAAGATATAGGCTATAAAAGTTATCACGTAGTTAAGTAAGACAACTATAGGGTAACCACCAGTCACCATAATATGTTTAAATGCACTTAGTTTTACGATCGTCACATGTTTAGTTAAGTGTGCTCTATTAAAGAATTAAGTGGATGATTATCATGATTTATGTTTAGTTGGTTGTGCCCTAGTAGGGGATGAATAGGATAATTATCATGATTATATGTTCAGTTAGGTGTTCCCTAGTAGAAGATAGGAAGGATAATTATCATGATTATATGTTTAGTTGGGTGTTCCCTAGTAGAGGATGAAGAGGATAATAATCATGATTTATGTTTAGTTGGGTGTGCCCTAGTAGGGGATGAATAGGATAATTATCATGATTATATGTTCAGTTAGGTGTTCCCTAGTAGAGGATGAAGAGGATAATAATCATGATTACATGTTTAGTTGGGTGTGCCCTAGTAGAGGATGAAGAGGATGATTATGGAATAGTTGTATGTGGTGTATGTGGAACTCTTACACCAGCACAGGTTAAATTTTGTTCATTTATTTTAAAGGCATGTAGGGAAAATGAATCCTGGTTTTTAACTGTAAATAAAATTAATTTGCAATCTGACTCACGGATCAAGATGCAGCAATAAAAATGATATTTGTCATTAAGATTGTTATTCTTTTTTGAAAAAAACCCTTTTTATTTTCTTTATGGATTTATAAAGAAATCTCAACGATGTCTTTGTGTCTCTCAAGACAAGGGATTTACAGATTTTAACTCGTATAGCTTGTATGTTAAAACTAAAGAAATGTGTTTTTTGAAATTATTTAGATGCGTTTAATCTTTTAAATATTATTTCTAGACGTTATCTTCATCCCTGATAGAGAACACCTACCTGTGTACCTTGTGCTGTAAGTTCTCGACGAGGATCCTCTCATCCAACCAGAACAAACCTGTTTGTAAATCAGGAGAATTCTCCTGTACTCTAGGAGACAAGGCGGAAAGAAACTGTTCTGCCTGCTGGCTCCGCCTCACTTGCTCTATTCTGGGCGGAAAAAATAAATCTGAGAATTGGGTAAAACTGTGCAAACAGTTCTCAAACCTGAATTTCGTTGTTAACCAAAATGCCGGCAAGAAGCTGAATCTGGACAGGTAACAGTTTATTTTTTTTAAATTTTAAGTGAACAGCAATTTATTTTTTAAATTAAATTAAATTTTTAAAAATTTTAAATAAAGAAGATGGCTGTAATTGTATAAAATGTCCATTGTTATAACAATGTATTGAATGGAATATATTTGGTGCGGGAATCCTTTCCATTTTCCGGTTTGTGAACAGAACATGTTTTCTAGGGATGATCCTGTCTTCTCTATCCTTTCTGGGTCGGAGACATGCTCAGAGATATCTGTCAAATCTACAAACAAATATTCAACCCCTCATCCTGTAATAAATTCATCGGAAAACAATCCCCCAGCAATGGTTAAAAGATTACCTAGACGGACGGAAATGGTTCTAAACCTTGCTGGAGGTTGGAGAAAGAAAATTTATAAATCTCGGAAACGTTGGTCCGTTCTTCTCCTGGCTCCAGACTCTACTGTTTTAAGGGATGATGGAGAACTAACTAAATATCTACGGCTGAAGAAGATGAAGAAGAACGAGAATGTTCTCAACTTTCATCTACCTCCGCTAACAGAACAGGTTAAAGAACTAGACTCCAGTATCATTATAAGCACAATATTCTTGTATTAATGAGAGTAAAAGCAATTTTTAATTCAATACTGTTCTATAGAATCACAGAGATATTTATTTTTCCAAAACAAAATTTAAAACTTATTAAAAATAAAAAGAAATTGTGATAGAGTGAAAGAGAGAATAATGGGAATTTGATAAAAGAGGAACAAGATAAAATTATTTGCGTGAAGTTTATGGAGCTTTTGGGATTTTTTATTGGTATTTCTCAATACTGGGAAATAGCTTGTTGGCGAATTTGAACCTTTTTTATCACAGGTTGTTGAGCAGATAAAAGAGGCGAAATGTGCTGCTAAAATACAATCGAGCAGCTCCAGTTCTAAGGATATTGAGACAAGCAGCTTAGTTAGCAGCACTTCAGCGACTTCTTGGAGCAGCACCAGCAATAGTTCAGCTAAACGGCAAAGCAGACCTCCGCCAAGGTTCCAGGAGTTTCAAGTTAGTCTACTCAATATGGATTCTAGACCAGTAGACTTCACACTAGAGAAACATGAATCAGAATCCTTCAAAGAGTTTCTCCTGAGTAAAGAATCTCCGGTTAAATCCGAAATCGTGATCTCTAAATCTACCTCTAACAAATCAAAGAAAACTTCTCAAATACTTAAAATAGCTTCCGAACCCCAAGTGGACACAAACGCAACCTCAATAAAAGCTAATCCCAAAACAAATCAAGCTGGCATTAATGATGAAGAAAAGGCAACAGATTTTACCGTTAAAAATACCGATAATATGGCAAAGTTTGCCAAATCTAAAACCGGAAAGAAATCTAAGGAAGTTGAAACCACCACTAACCTGAAGATACAAGCCATAGATGAACAGACGAATAATGATAACGAAGTTTTTAAGTCTAATGAGATAAGAGTCTCGAAGAGAACCAGTAAACCTCCAAAAAATCTTGAAGATTTTGAAACTCTTCTTAAAACGACCAATGTCAAACCAGAGGAGGCTGCCAACGTGGAAATTGTATGCGTGAAAGATACAGTACAACCTGAAATTCAATCGGACACTAAATCTGATCCTACATCTCAAATAATTACACCTGCATGTTCAGTTATTTCTGACCCTGAAAGTCGAAGCTCGAAAAGGGAGCACAAGACTCCGAAGAAGCTGAACGGATTTGTTTTAAATCCTGTTCGAGAAGAACTCTTGGAGTCAAATTCTATTTCAAGCGTGAAAGTATCCCCCTTAAAAACACTGACCCTGAAGCAAAACCCGGACTTAGATATTTGTGCAAGTAGGCCGTACCAAAAATCCATGAGTAGAAAGAAAAAGAAACTACTGAAAACTCTAGTAAAATCTCCAATTCTTGGCGAGAAATCTCCAGAAAGTGTCGGGAAAAGCTCTGACAAGGAGAATTCAGATATCCCAGCAATCCCTATCCCTGTTGAACCAAAAGCAGACATAAAAATGCTCACATTAAAAAGTCTAGACGATTCTGAAAGTAATCCTTCTACAAATCTTTTGAAACGTAAGAGAGGTCGCCCATCTTTACAGGATTCTGAGCGAAATATTAAAATTCTAAAAGCTGACCCCTCCGCGTCCTCTTCCATTCCTGCTAATCAAGGAAAAGACAAGAAAGCGAATAGTTCTTCACGTTGGGTTAGTGGACAATTTATATGTGAGGTGTGCAGTAAAGATTGTGGATACAGACAGAACCTTTATTGTCACATGAAGCAGCATGAGAAGTTTGGAGAGACCCTTATAAAAACTAAATCTCTTCCGAGAGGAAGGGTTATCAAGTATAAACCAGTTTCAGTTACTCCTACTAGCTCAGGAGCTCAGCCTCTTATTATTGCAAGGAAAAAGAGTGTTGTCATCGAACCTGATGAAATTATAACGGATACTCACAAAGTAATTAAAGAAGACGTGCCAGAAGTTAAGATAGAAGAAACAAAGTAAGAATATTTTTTTTGCTAATTTTTAGAGTCGAATAATTTAATAATTGTTGTTTGTCTAGAACTAAATGGAGAGATGGAATACAACCTACTCAGTGGAAGTTTGATATTTATATCTGTGATGTTTGCAAGAAGGATTGCGGATACAGTACAAATCTAGCCATACACAGGTATTCATTTTAACAATATGAAATATTATGTAACTACACTAACCTTTAATAATCTGGGAACGAATTTGATGAATTTCAAAGATTGCTAAGCTACTCATTGCTGGTTCAAATCTCGAATAACCAATTAAAATCCTCCTGAATCTTCAACTTTGACTCGGTGATTTAATTTTGAACTTGCAGTTAGTAGTAAGCGACCAAGGTCAAATTCATTAAATTCGGTCCTTGATGTACATAATCTCATTGGGTTTCCGATAGGGCAAAACAAGAATTGGCTTCATCATGGAAATACAATTCTAATATTCTTAATTTTTCATCCATTTTTTTTAAAAGATTAATATCCTACTTCCCAATTAATATATTTTAAAGATTAAATATTATTTTAATCCTCAGCTAACCGAATAAAACCCTCAAAAAACACACCTTTCATTTAGTGAGAAAAAAATTGTTTTCAGAGAGTTGGGGACAATGATTCTTCAAGAACATATTCACCCCTGTAACCCGCCCACCGAAATAAGAAATTATTAATCCCAAATTCCTAAACCCTAATTTCCTAATCCCTACATATCAATCTTGATATGAAAACCTTCAAAGCAAATCTCTTTTAAGCATCAAAGTATCAGGTTGTGCATATATATTAGAAAATTATGAGTATAAAGAAAAGTAATCATCAGTACCTTTTTACTAACAAAAAGCTTAAGTTTGAAAGACGACGTATCGTAGATATATGGATTAAGCTTATTTGAATATTGCTATTTTAGGAAACGAAGTCATGGTATATTAGAGAGGCAGGAACTCCTAGGTCCAAACTTTGATGTTCCCAGAGCTGCCTATGTATGCAGGTTAGAATTGAATTCATCAGAAAAAAAATCATTTAGAAAATGAAAAATTGAAAAAATTCCCTTTTCATGAATTTTTGGCTCGGAGGGGATATTTTTTATAAAAACATTTTAAACATTTACTAACAACATTTCCCTAATAAATATCCTTCTCTGACAGAAAAAAAAACTATTAAAATAAAAAAAAATTGTATCATTAAACTTGATAATCAATATCTACAGAAATACTTTGAAGGCGTCAATTCTGTTCACAATTGTGTTTCCTCACAATTTTCGATAATTTTTCAATTACACTCAACAAAGGCATTTGTTCAGAAATTAGAGAATGTTGAAATTTTATTTCTATATTTTGTCAAATATTGAATCTTTTCAAACAAGAAAAAAGAGAAATATTTTACTTAATGTTGTTTGTTGTAGAAAATAAGATGATTTAACGAAGGTGTTAAAGGGAGTGACCGGCAATGTATGGTAGTTTAACTGAGAATGTAGTATTGTGGAGAAATTTTTAGGATTTATTTGAGACATATAAAACGTCTTAATGATGCTGAGTTTGAGCGCAAAGTCGACGTTCAAAGTCATCGATTCTTAAAACGCGACCACCCAAATGGGGGATTTTGAACGTCGACTTTGAGCCTACACTCAGTAAATATACATTTTAAAACGTTTTATATGTCTAAAATGAATCCTAAAAAATTTCTCCACAATACTACAACCTAAGTTAAACTACCATACATTGCCGGTCAATCCCTTTTAATCTGGAAAATACCCATAACCGATTTCATGTTCGATGTTTATTTTTTAATATTAGTAATTATAAAAAATTCTTGATAGTTTCACCAAAATAGTTTGATTTAGGCGACAGAGTGCCAAAAGTGACGAATTGACGACTCCGAAGGTTTTGAAATCCCGATTTATTAACAGAACAGGTTTGTACTTTGATTTTCAATATATATTTTTTATCTGAAGATTTGATTTTGTACCTAGATATTAATAAAAATAAATTAATATTAAAAAAAAATTCTAGTTTTTAAAAAATATTCCAAAAATCTCTCTGGGGTTTTTATCTTATTTTTTAATTTTCTACAGGAAGACGAGTGAAGTTGGTAGGATGCAAGAAATGCATTAATTGTCGGAAACCAGACTGCGGCACGTGCAGGTAGTACTGAAAGAAGAAACTTAACAATTGTCACACATTCGTATTCTTACATCTTTGTAAAACTAATATTTTTTTTCAACTAAACTTCGGTTCAATCAAATGGTTTAAAATTTTCAAGATGTTCACCATCAGGTTACAAACACCTTGTGACTTTTTACTTCCTTTCAACAAATGCTCCTGACTGGACAAGCGATAAATATAAAATCCGTTTCAAAACTTGAGGTTCAGCACCTTAAAGAAGAATCCTATTACAAAACTTGTGTGAATGGTTGAGTATAAGTGTAGGATTGAATAGGATAAAACTACTAAGGAAACAATGCAAACTGATCAAAAACCCTATATTTCTGGCTCAAATTCTTATATAACTTTTTCAGATTTTGTTTGGATAAAAAGAAGTTTGGTGGTCCTGCGATTGTCAACAAAAGGTGAAATTTTCTACTCTAGCTACTAAAGGTTGCGAGTCCTTGATTGATTCAATAATTTCTATAATTCCCAGCTTGATATTGCATGAAAGTAAAGTGCAATAGAACTGTTCTCTATCTCCGTCCTTCCAATAAATTGGAAATATTGGTATCAAACTTTCTTCTCCATGATGCAATATATTTTATATCATTTAAGGATATTATATTCTAGGCTTTCAGAAATAAGAACTTTAGTGTTTTGAATCTCGGGATCAAGTATTGATCTGCATGTTATGCAGATCTACAGATAAATTTTGTTTCTGTTTCGATATGTTTGACCCTGATCAAGTTTTCAAGATTAACAACATTCAATCTGATCTCAGGGCGTTTCCTGTTTCAATTAACAATTTTAGCTTAAAAATGTTATTCTTATAGCCATCATTTTTTTCGTACATAAGAAACTTAGAGTTTCGTGGATTTTTATTTTTTTAAGTAATGTATTTGTGAAACGTCAACTTTTCGAGGTTACCCTCGGGAATGAAAGTATCCACTTCCCCCCCCCCCCCCCCCCCCCCCCGATAATCACCTGCAAATTAGGCTAAGGATTTTCTTTACTTAGTCACTCAGCTTTGAAATGACGCTTTTTCTTCCTAAAAGCGCATTTTGTCTTAGACCACTCCGACTTGCAAATTTGACTGTCTACAGCATTAGACCTAGAATTTAGTTAGATCCAATGTTGAATATATAGTTTTGTGTGGATTTAGATGTGCGGATCGTAGATGTGAGACACCTCGAGTTCAGAGTATTCCTACTGTACCACCTCCTGTATCCTTGCCGGCTCCTGTCGTCATACCATCTCCTGTATCCTTATCAACTCCTAATTATTCCAGTACGGGGATTAAGGTATTGTATGGTTTAGGGGCTAGTTAGTCACTCCTTTGTTATCTTTGTTCAGTTATTTCAAATTTTGTTCATTTTCTTGAAATAGATGGTTCAAAACATATAAAGGTTCATTTTACTTTGTCATTACAAATTCTTAGTGAGAACAAATTTTTTCAAAACGCCAAACCAAATCTCGTTGGAAAACAAAACTATAAGATGATGTTTATGATGTTGATTTTCTAGGCTATGGGATGTAAGGTTTGTGAGGGGTGTACTAGGAAGGAGTGTGGACATTGTAAATTCTGTTTAGACAAGGTACTTACTGTACTATTATGCATTTGACACCTTTAATTCTTTGTCATTACTAACTTAATCAACCTAAGATTTCTTATGAAAGGACTAGGGTTGCAAAGAAAATGGGATTTGAAATTTATATTTGGTGAATGATCAGTTCCTTTCTTAGAAAAATTAAACCAATATTGAAGTTGTCAGATGTTGCAATTGCAGTCTGCAGAAAATACCGAATGCATATATTTCAGCGAAAGTTTGGCGGAAAATCGATTCACAAAAAACGATGCATTTATCGTGTTTGTGTTCTCCGCTCTCGGGCTTCCGGCTCAACCACACTCCGCCATCCTTCATCTCCTTTCTCCGGTTTACCAGATAATCTCAGTGATATTTCCGCCTCAGATGAATCGGAAGATTCCCGATCTGCGTCTCCGGTTCTAGGCGGAGAAAGTTTAGAGGATTTTGTGGAGAAGGGACTAACCTTATCCCCACTTAAGAACTTTAACAGCTCAGTAAGCATTTAACTTTACATTCTTCTCCCTTAAAATTAATTCTGAAATTTTCACAGAAGTTTAATATCGAAAATTTCGAAACAATAAAAGCATTAAGAATTTACCGTTTAAATGATTAACTAACCCAATTGATATTCTAGAACATGAAGGATGATTATCTTGCTTCTAAAAATCTTCAAGAAATCCTCGTAGCCAGGTAATGAGAAGATCTGATAACTCACTGAAAATATTAATAATGATTTATTTGAGGTTTTTAATCATTTCTTTGGTTTTGAAAACTTAAAGATTTCTATCCACTAATTTAAAAGATCAATAGTTTTTACTTTTCTATTTATTTTAGTTCTGTTATATCTCCCGAAAACTGTGAGATATCCGTTGATTACACAGAAGAGTTTAACCCTCTGATAAACAATGTTGAAGGACAGGTATTATTTTATCTTTGGAAAAAAAACCTCAAATTTTCCGTTTTTTTCAAATAAACTAATTAAGCCTGTATAATTTAAATTCTTGAGTGGCTAAATTTTGAAAAAAGTTTGTTATAAACTATTTTTTTAAGGGTGTTATTCTGAGCAGTAGTCTAAGTGTTAACCTGTGCTACCAATGTGGGTCAGCAGGGCTTGAGAAGATGATAATTTGTATCTCATGTTGTGAACCAGTTCATCCCTTCTGTCTAGCAGAGGTTGGTTTATATAATGTATTCTGTCTAACAGAAGTTAGTCATATCATAGTCATATTTTATTCTGTTGAGCAGAGGTTATTTTATACATTGTATTCTGTCGAACAGAGGTTAGTCTATACATTGTATTCTGTCTAGTAGAGATTAGTCTGTACATTGTATTCTGTCTAGCAGAGGTTAGCTTTTACATTGTGTTCTGTCTAAAAGAGGTTAGCCTTTACATTGTATTCTGTCTATCAGAGGTTAGTCTATACATTGTATTCTGTCTAGCATAGGTTGGTCTATACATTGTTTCTGTCTAACAGAGGTTAGTCTATTCATTGTATTCTGTCTAGCAGAGGTTAGCCTTTACATTGTATTATGTCTAGCAGAGGTTAGTCTATACATTGTTTCTGTCTAACAGAGGTTAGTCTATACACTGTATTCTGTCTAGCAGAGTTTAGTAATACGTTGTATTCTGTCTAGCAGAGGTTAGTCTATACATTGTATTCTATCTAGCAGAGGTTAGTCTATACATTGTGTTCTGTCTTGACATAGGGTAGTCTCCTGGTTATTGGTTCAGACATCAAAATATTAATCATCCCTCCGCCTGTAAAATTCTTTTCCTTACAAAAATTGGATAAACAAATTTTTATGCGAATTTAATTCATTTTTATGACAAATAATTTTTTCGGGATAAATTGAAAAAACGCATTTTTATATTCATCCGTTCATTCATTGAGAATTCTTTCTCCGAGATATCTTTTAAAACTAGTTTTTAGGAGAATTATGTGAACCCCTCCTGGGAATGTGTGTCAAGGTTCCAGTGTGTACATGATGAAAAAAAAAATATTTTTCTGATTGATTAATTTGATTTATTACACCTTCTCATAGATCCTGTCACATACTTATCTTCTTATAATTAGATTGTGATGAAACCTAATGTTGTCATAGAGTAAAAATGATATTGGAGTTCTCAGCATTATCTTTTTTTCCAAGACTGTTTCGTTATTCGAGAATGAAGTTCAGAAGAATAGACGATTTTATTTGATTTCATTTTTCACAAGTTTAGAGTATACACCAGGGTGCACTTAATTCGATGAAGCCTAGCGGATGATTATTGATGAGAGCTCTATTCAAATATAGAGTTCTCTTACGTGTGTAACCTCACTGACCAATTTTTGCCATCTGTTTCAGTTATATAACAAAATATATACCATTCATTACTAATACAAACTGTTGCTGCTCGGTTTTTAAATGTTTACTGGGATATTGTTGGAACCTGTTCAGATGAGATTTTTGGGTTGTTTCTGTATATTTGAGATTTAAATGTCATTCATAAAATTATAGTAATTTAGATACCGAAGAAATAATAAGTTTCAAGCTTGGTGAACATTGAAAAATATGAGTACAATAGTTAACAGGGGTACGGGTTCGGGTACCACTGATCTTGCCAGGCTACATTTTTTGCTTAAAACGTGCTGGGTCGACTCTATACTGGGTAGTGCGACTGGATAGTACGACGGACTGCATATATATAGTACGTGTTGTAACTTTTAGACTGGGGTGGCACGAGTACGGTCACAGGTAGAGGTATAGATGTTGACCGTGTACAATGTTTAGGATGAGATGCTGAGAATGAATGAGGATAGATGGGTTTGTTCCCGATGTATTCGTTGCAAAGTTTGCGGTCAACTCAAACCAGAGAACTGTGAAGAGACAAAACTTAGGTTAGTTCAGATTTGTAAATTTTATACTTAAATTCCATACAATAAAAATATTAGTTTAAGACGAGTTGAAACAATTATTTTCTTGATGTTATATAATAAAAATAATTTTATACTTTATTTATAGAGTTGGGTGTCTGATCACAACGGTTGTCCTTAAAGCTTTGTCTGATCAAGAACGAATGAGATATCTATAACTTTAATTTTGAAAAAAAAAATATATGCGGTTTTTTTTAAGTGATTTGCGGATTTTTTATTAGTGCCGCATTAGCAATGGAGGAAATTGTGAGAATTGAACGCTTGAAACTAAGTAACGACAACATCTTCATTTGATAAGATCTGCTGTAGCAGCGGAGAAATGTATCATCTGATCTGTAGAAATAAAAATAACAGTCCCTTTAATCATATCAAACCTTGGAGTTTATCTGATGTATATGTTTAGGAAGATCTGCTGTATGCTGTGGAGATATGTACCATCTGATCTGTATAAAGGAGTTACCTGATGTATATGTTTAGGAAGATCTGCTGTAGCTGTGGAGATATGTACCATCTGATCTGTATAAAGGAGTTACCTGATGTATATGTTTAGGAAGATCTGCTGTAGCTGTGGAGATATGTACCATCTGATCTGTATAAAGGAGAAGGAGGGTAGGAAGGAGAAGGATTGGATGTGTGGATCATGTTTAAAATGTTCAAGTTGTGGAGTTGCCAATGTGAAAACTTACTCCAAGGTGAATTAAAAGATTAATGGATTCTTCCAGAACTTTTTAAGTCACCTTGATTAATTTCAGACTTTATAATATAATGTTCGAGTAGTTTATTTATTCTCAACTGTATTTTGTAGCGGGTATCATCAGTAGCAAAAATTAAATTTCAAAACTTGACAATTCAAGAGTGTTTAATCTACCCCCTCCTCCCTTTTTTTCAGTATCCTATATATTCATATTGTATGTATGTATTGCACTATTATTATTTTTATTATTATTATTATATGTATGTATAGGGAGATGTACTGTGTACTGAGTGTAGAGCAGCAAAGCTCCGTGGCAGTTACTGTCCTATCTGTGAACAATGTTACGATGACAACGATTACGAGCTAGCCATGATGGAGTGTGGAAAATGTGGAGGGTGAGTGAAAAAAAAATATCCTATTTTACGTACGACATCATTTCATTGAGGAATTTCAACCTGATTTCTTTAATCTTCAGATCACGGTGATGTTCTTTAAATTGTTGTTTTAACTATATCTAGATGGATTCATGCCAAGTGTGAGGGATTGGACGGAGAACAATACCAAGTTCTCTCCTTACTCCCTGATACTGTAGAATATATTTGCAGGTGAGGCATCAATAATTATCACAATGGGCGTCTTTTCGTAATTAAATCGTCGTTTCTCAAAAATGATATGTGATATGTAGCAGGTGCAAACTGTCAAGTGTTGCATTTCCTCTTGAAAATCCTCTGAAAACTGAAGACGGGTTGGGCGCCAAAATTGAGAAAATGCGGGAAAATGATCATTTTCACCAAATTCTGTCAGCTGTTCCTGACCAGCAGTTTGGTCCACAATCCCCTGCCAAATTGTCTCAGCTCCAGACACTGGAACCAGAGAACCCTAATTCTTTACCTCATGCTTGTATTGTAAACTCACATGCTACTGAACACTCGTCCCCTAACCCTGCAGATGCTATTGACGCTGAAACTGATATTGACGCAATGGGAAATGAATCTGATTACGTAATGCTTGACGCCCCTGATCTTGCCCTTCCTCTTGCAATGGACACTTCTGAATTTTGATCTCAAACACATCAATTCTGGGCTTTGTCTTAGCTAACTTCCGGTTTTACTTTTTGACTTCCAGATTTTGTCTTTTCCACCATGTGAGTATTAAGAACTATGTTAGTTGTACTTGTACAAAGAACTGCAACGACTTCATCAGGTTTTATTCTTTATTCCAGTTTAAAACAATTATAAAATATTTACCCGTGTGGTTGGGAAGGACAAAATCTGATGAAGTTTGCGCAGGATTACTATATTACGCAATGTGATAATGTTTAGTCAAATAACCTGTACCTGCCCATTCTTGAACATTCTTATACCTTGTCTCGTCTTTCAAATATATTATTCATTCATTACACTAGAAAATATTCACTACATTAGGATGCTCTTAAGAAAGACTATACAAGGGCATAGAATCAAATACACTATTATCATGGAAAGCAGTTGATTCAAAAATGTCTGCAAAAATCAATTAACATTTCTGAATCCTCTGCATTCTACAGAATCTTTGAATTGTATTTTAAATGTTTATTTTTTCCAGATTGTGCAACAATGCTGCACATCCCTCTTGGCTTGAGGCTGTTAATAATGATATTCTGAACAAACAGAATACAATTATTGAGAATCTGCTACAGCACAAGTACGCTAAATACTTTATGATTTCCAACGCACAAAAGCGTTGTCGCACAACTTCGGACCCTCCTGGTGCTATTCATCTATCCAACTCTAGAAAACTAGAAAAACAAACTACAAGTCCTGATAAGACAAGTTTTCAAGGACAAAAAGAGGCGAATGAATTGTCCTGTTCAATAGAAGTCGACATTCTTAGTTCCGACGATTCTATTCATTGGAAAACGGGTAATATTTCATTTTCGGTTTAAATATCTTACAATAACAACAGCTCGTTCAATCCGGGTATACTGTTGTGAATCATTGATAACATTTATTTAATACCATTGACAATCCTTTCATGTGATGAAGAGTAGTTGTTTTTTTCTTACAGATGAAAGTTTGCCTGATTCTGTCGTGACTGTGTCTGCTCCTAGTGTTAGTTCTGATATTCTGCAGAATATTTTAGAAAATATTCAACCAGAATATACAAGAAACTGTTGGTAAGTCTTATAGTCTTAAGTCCAAACTTTACGTGGGTGCCCTTTAAAGCTAATTTGATTATTTAAAATTGATGGCAAATTTCCTGCTAAAAAGCAGTTTTCTTTTAGAAAAAATTGTACTTTTTTACAAATAGTACTAAATACGTCAAATTTTAAGACCGTCAGAAATTTGCTATCTAAAGAAGTAGACAAAATTATAAAAATGAAGCAGGGGTGTTAAAAAATGGGGAGAGGGTTGAAAAACTGTATGTAGTGTAAGTTTTTTCAGCCATTTTGATTTTTTTACCAAACATTTATAAAAAGGTGCAGGAAGATATATATACCCCTGAGAAATTTTTAATCGGAAATAATGTCGGTTTATTTTTTATTTTATTTTAGTGTTTGTCTGGAGAAAGTTGATCACAGCTGGTTGGGACCAATTCATCTAAACCAATCTCCAGATATTAAACTAAACAAAGCAGATCACAAACCTCTAGTTACCTTTCCTAGTCCTACTTATAGACTGCCTTCTAACCATATCCAAAACACAGTTATAAGTGACCTTAATACTAGCCTTGTTGACGATGTTGATGATGACGATGATGAGGATAATAATGTGTATGATCTAGTGGAACTTCAGCAGAAGATTAAGACCGGACGGATTGACTCCGTGTTGAGTTTATATCTGCATCTCGTAAACCTTTTGGAAACTTAGGGGAAGGGATGGGGGAAGGGATGGGATGAGGGAAGAGATGGGATGGGATGAGGGAAGGGAAGGGGAAAGGGGTTATCTTTAAATACGGACGCCCTAATTTATTTTTATTTTCTAGAAAGAGAATCAAGAACTGTATACGCAGCGAATTCGATAGATTAGTTAGATCTGAGTTCTCCTGGTTTAACCCTGAACAACCAGCTGAGAACTGGTTGCTCTGGCAACCTGGAGAGAATTCTTCAGAAAGATTTTATTCTGTCAGGTTCGTCCTTTATTTACCAATAAATACTCACGAGAAAATTAAGGATTGGAATTATTAAGTAATGCTCTGCAAACGATAAAGAGTTTTTCTACCAGTAACCAACAGTTTTTTGTTATTAAATAATTTCTTGATTTTCTTCAGAATTATAATCAGTTAATATTATTATTTAAAAATTAAATAAGAATTTCTTTAAACAGGAACCCCTATCCTGAGCATAGCTACAGTCAAGGAAAGGTAGAGAAGAGGGTTGAAGTTACTCTTCAAGATATTAAAAAAATAACTCAAGAGAAGAACTCTGCGCCTGAATCTGTGAAATCCAACCCTAAATCTGACACTGTGATTGATTGTGATGAAAGGAAATGTTTATTATGTGGAAGGGTTGGTGATATAGAAGAGAAGTCGGCTGGTCGTCTTCTATACTACAGGTTAGTGAACTATATCAAAGTTTTGTAAAAGAGGATCCTAAATCTGATCAATTACGTAAAATTTGACTTTTCCATCTAAGTTTTTAAAAGATTCCTTTCCCGAGACTGTAATTTTTGAAGAAGAAAAACACTTTAAAATCGATAAAATCTGAAAGTTATCGTTGATTTTTTATTATTTTAAGTTATTATTGTTATTATTATTATTATTATTATTATCATTCATTTACAATTATGATTCATTTATGATTTTGATAATGAGCATTATAATGATTATTTTTTATTATTATTTATTATTTTTTTATTGTTATTAATCATGTACATTGTATGTAAAGTAGGTATTGTATGTATATTTGTACACAGCATATTGGTACAATGAGTTGGTACATGTAAAGTAGATATTGTTTGTATAATTGTACAGTGTACAGGTACAGTGTACAGGTACAATGAGTGGGTACATGTTAAGTAGATATTGTTTGTATAATTGTACACTGCACAGGTACAATGAGTTGGTACATGTAAAGTAGATATTGTTTGTATAATTGTACACTGCACAGGTACAATGAGTGGGTACATGTTAAGTAGATATTGTTTGTATAATTGTACACTGCACAGGTACAATGAGTGGGTACATGTTAAGTAGATATTGTTTGTATAATTGTACACTGCACAGGAACAATGTGTTGGTACATGTTAAGTAGATATTGTTTGTATAATTGTACTCTGCACAGGAACAATGAGTTGGTACATATTAAGTAGATATTGTTTGTATAATTGTACACTGCACAGGTACAATGAGTGGGTACATGTTAAGTAGATATTGTTTGTATAATTGTACACTGTACAGGGACAATGAGTTGGTACATGTAAAGTAGATATTGTTCGTTTAATTGTACACTGTTCAGGTACAATGAGTTGGTACATGTAAAGTAGATATTGTTTGTATAATTGTACACTGCACAGGTACAATGAGTGGGTACATGTTAAGTAGATATTGTTTGTATAATTGTACACTGCATAGGTACAATGAGTGGGTACATGTAAACTGTGCGCTCTGGAGTTCTGAAGTATATGAGACTGTTGACGGTTCCTTACAAAATATTCCTCAGGTATCAAAAAATATATATTTTCGCAACTTAATGGAAATTCCTGTCTACTAAACAATATTTTTATGAATGGGGGGGGCCTTATTTATAATATTGATAGTTCGCACTGATATTTTACTTATAACTAACCTTAAAATAGCATTTAAGCAGGGTTTTTTATGATTAAATTGCTGGGCCAGAAGTAGGATGATATTGACAATTTATGAAGATGGTTTTTTTTTCATTAATGGATTTAGGAAAATTGGCAGATATATTTTTAAATGGTAAGATTTTCTTTGGGAGAATTCCTGTTTTATTGTCTAAATCTTCTTCCTCCAAAAATATCTGTTGTTTAGGTTGTATCTCGAGCTCGAACCCTTGTCTGTTCATGGTGCGGTAGCAGAGGTGCAGCAGTAGGATGCTGTCATGCAAACTGTAGTAGTAACTATCATTTCATCTGTGGACTTGAAGCCCAGGTTAGTAGTGTAGGATGCTGTCAACCAAACTAGTCATTTCATCTGTTGCCTTGAAATTAAATAGTAGTTAAATAGTTCAGGAGTGGTTTTATAGTTACTAGTTGCATTGTTTGGACGTGAGTATATACCTTCACATAGTAATGTAGTGGAATTTAACTCACCTATTAACTATTTAGGTTATGTAGGGCAACTATGTACTAAACGATTTTATTTCAGGCTGACTACAAGACAGATAAAACTATTTACTGCTTGAAGCACGCTCAGAAGTACGCCAGTAAAGAAAACAACGCGGACTTTAGGATGCTCCGCCGTGTGTTTGTGGATAGAGAGGCGGAGGAGGGGCGGAAGAAATGTAAACCAGTGGATTTCAGGTTAGTTCGTGTGTAAATATTTAAATTTTATTGGATAGTTTGTCTCTGGAAGTTTAGGAAATTAGCCTCACGGGAAAAAAAGTTCTAGGATTGTTGATCGTTTTGAATTTAAGGATAACCGCAGATCTTCTTTAATCTTGTTTCGTGCAAACAATTACATTCTATTCCTTCTTTGTATTTGATATTAGCGCCCAGGGCATGCTTTTTATTTAACTTCTTTCATCTTCCTTTCAGATTTGGTTAGTATTTCATTTTAAAACTTTATTTGTAAGGGAAAAAATATT
The DNA here is from genome assembly GCF_000591075.1 of Eurytemora carolleeae. Lineage (NCBI taxonomy): Eukaryota > Metazoa > Arthropoda > Copepoda > Calanoida > Temoridae > Eurytemora > Eurytemora carolleeae. The sequence continues at coordinate 345,489 of NW_019396074.1, read as the reverse complement.
TGAGATAAAGGGGGGGAAAAAGTGAGAAATATAAGTTATGATTTGATCACACCCATCTTAAGAAATATTTCTGAAAGCTGCATGTACTAATAACAGTTATCAAAGAAAACTTGCAAATGTTTCGTATATATTAGTTAAGCGGTTTTACATTTTAAGAATGTATTGTATAGCATAAACAAACTTATCCGTATTTATACTTTACAAATTGTCCCGGTTGCCCATAGGGTTGCCCGGTACTTCGTATAAACCTTAGTTTTCATTAATATCTGTTCAGGAACCTAAAATTTGTCCTGGGTGGAGTTAGTATTGATAGTTTAGGAACTATTGTCGAGGAATCCGGCTCTAATCAGGTAATCGGCAAAAAAAATATTTTTAAATTTAACTTTTAATCACATATGACTTTTTAATTTGATAGGGTCCTCAAGAAATTAACTAGATTGGTAGGACAAAAAAGCCTAAGCGTTAGCTGTATGATTGGGATTAAAAACGCAAACGTTTCGATCTTTGTTGATTTTTGACATACATAAATTACATGAAATAGATGAACTGTTCTTTAGGCATTGGTTCCTGTTGGGCTGACAGCTAGGAAATCATTCTGGTCTGTACTAAACCCTACACAGCTTACAACGTATACTTGCACTACAAGGTAAAATTTACTTTAAAACTTGTATTGATAAATACTTGTCACTTTAGCTTAGGAACTTAGCTTTTCCTGGAAACTACACTAACTCTAGAAAGACCAACCACCTAAATTAAAATAGAGGCAAATCGGTCCAGGGGCTCATGAGTTATGATCGATCATCCAAACAAACTGGCATACAGAAAAAAAGATTACTAATATAAATAAATGTTTCCCTTTCTTTTTGTATTATTCTTAACTTTTATAAAATATTTGTCATAAATGTGTTTTAATTCAGGCTGGTTGGTCCTGCTTCACAGCAAGAGGATTTGGAACCTTTGGTTATAGACCATTCAAAGTCATCGGAGGAGACGGTTAAGAAACTGATCTTCGAGTTCCAGGGTAGAGTGGAGGAACTCAATTCAAGGCTCCGACCTATCCCTGAGTACGACGAGGGTTGTATAATACCTCCTGGAGCTGTAGAAGACCTGTGGCCAGGTTTAGATATTGAACAACTTCATTATCCATGTTCTCATAGCTCAGGAGTAGAGAATAAAGTTTCTGAACCCTCGTCAGAAGTGAAAACTCCTCTCAGCTCCGTATCTCGTAGAACTAGTAGTCTAACCCCTTCACCAACTCACAGGAAGTTTAACCGTGCTGTCATAGGATTCAGAACTCCCAAAAAGGTTCCTGATGATCTTGACATGTTCGATCTTGAGCTTGAAACAGACGATCAATTAGTTAATGATATATTACTCTCAAGTGATCTGTCTGGCGATCTTGATGATTTTAAGCATGACAACTCTTCTACTGGGAAACGGGAAGTATTCGAACTTAAGTCTTGGTTCAATGCCAACAAGAGATGCAAAGTACGGGAGATTATTACTCAGACCTCGGCCTCGTATGACGGGGTCCAACTAGCCTCAGACAATGTTTATACCAATCTCAAGCCACCATCTCCTGACAGGATGAGTATTAAGAGAAAATATGAATGTATTGATGAACCCTGCTCTAGGATTGATTTGACCAGGGAAAGTTTTCAGTATTTAACCAGTCTCCAGGACCAAGCCATTCTGCAGGGATTCGGCGAACCTTCCAGATATCTGGATGAAAGTACGGAATCTCAAGATTTAATTAGATTTTTTAACAAGAAATTGGAAGATGTTAAGAAACCAGTGTTAGATAGTAACAGTTCATTAAAGATTATAGAAAGCACAAATGAGGAGGAAGTTATGAATGCATCAAGAATTCTTCAATTTGACGGAGCGGCAGATGATAGTGATGAAGATATGAAACCGGAGATTAAACAAGAATCCCTTCCTATTGAAATTAAAGCCGAGGAAATGAAGCAGGAGCCTGGTCCTAGTTTTCATAAATCTCGGATAGTTCAGAAACCAAGAGCTCCAATCCCAACTAATCTGGACAGAGAGACTGCGTCAGTTGAAAGTGTTTCCTCAGCAGAATGTGCTAGTCGACCAAGTACTGCGGGTTGCAGTAGCACCAGGGGGGAAACACCGTTTAACCCAACCACTACTAGTACTCCCATCACGGAGCTAGAGGGAGATATATCTGGAGGTATTGATACATCAGTTCTATGCCAGGACTGCGGGAACACATATGTTGATAAACAGTATTATGAGGCACATCTATCAAACTGCGCAAAGGTTGAGGAGATTAAAGAGGAGATGGATGATAAAAAAAAACTGAACTTATCCTTACATTCTGACGGTTCTCCTAGAAAGGATTTCAGTATTCATGGTTTACTCTCTTCGGAGTCTGGTGAGCAGTTGGTGACTAAGGTTGAAGAGAAGGAAGAGGAGATCATGATTATCAGTGAGAATATTATCAAGAAGCCGGACAAGGTGTTCCGACAACCCAAATCAAGGGATAAAAGACATGGTTCTCGACAAGCTCATCATCAACAGCCCCCTGCGGTTGGTTCAGTACAGTATATGGGAGGACAACATCTCCATGGTGTATCAGGAGTACCATCTTTAGCACAATTTGGGAATACATTACTTCAGTATGGAGGATATCAATATGGTCTACAACCCTCTATTATTCAATCTAGTGTACTCACGCCTGCTCTAGTACAACCAGTACAACAGCTTGGTGGATACATTGCAGTTCCCAGTGTACAACCTCTTACCCAGACAATATTTTACAATAATATGCAGTACAATGTTGGTATGCAGGGGCAGGTTTTACAACAGCCTGGTATGATTTCTAATCCTGCATTTGTCTCTGCTTCCCAATCCATGGGATCCGGCTTGTACCAGACCCTTCCTATCACCAGTTCTATGTACACTAATGTACAGCCCAGTCTATATTCTAGTGTTCAACAAAATTCATTATTCTCCGGTGTACAGCCTACTTCTATGTACTCCAATGTACAGCCAACGTCTGTCTACTCTACTGTACAACCAGCCACTTCCATTCATTCTAGTGCCGCTACTAGCTCTCATGTTTACTCCAATATTCAGTTTAAACAAGAGTCAGTCCCAACTCCTCAACCTATTCTACAGAAACCAGAGCCTAATACCATCTATCCTCCTCCTAAGAAAATAGCCCGGGTTCAACCTACTCCTCATGTTGTTCGTCCTATTCCCACTAAACCAACCTCTGCTCCGCATAGATTCCCACCTCCATCTCACACTCCCATATCAAGCTTTAGCGATGGACTGTCCGGTAGCAGAACTACTCCAACTCCACCCCCAGCCAAACATTCTATTCTCGCCAGACCTAAACTAGATCCAATGAAAGCCCTGACGTCTCTTTCTAAAAATCCTTTAAATGATAAACCTACCGACCTTTCTAAACCTAAAGCAACTGGGAGTGTTCTTGATCTTTCTCTATCCCGACCTAGCTCTGCTTCAAGGCCAGGATCAGCCGCATCAAGACCTAACTCCGTAGAAATCATCCCTAGTCAAAGTGTGATTACTACTTCAGATAATATTGTAAATGTTGAGGATGAGGATGAGACAGATGAGTATGATTATCCGTCCAGTCCTGAACCTAACCTAAATATCAAGTACGAGGGTGGGATCAATGTAACCACTAAACCATCCAAAACTAACAGTATCAAGATTGTGCTTCAACGTGAGAACTCGGAGGAAGATTACAATATACGAGAGGTGATGATCAAAGATGGGAGTCAGGCAAGCTCGGATACCATTGGTCCAAAATCTGCCCTACAAGCACTGAAGATCAAGGCACGGATATCTAGGAAAATGAAATCCAAAACTGAAGCATTCACCGTTCCGTTAGATGCATACGGACATGCCTATCCTTCACGAGAAACCTTCATCAACGAATTAGAAGTTGGAGACGACCAGCAGGAATCAGGAAACCAAATTTCTAAACAGAAAAATGTAGATTTAAAATCCTTGAACCCTGATCAACCGAGGATATTGTTTGATCTCAGCTCCGCTGACGGTGGTTTCCATGCCTCTGGAAGTGATATAACTGTTCTTTGGAAGAAAGTGTACGACGCTGTGTCTCACACTCGCTCTGGACTTAAAACGTCCCAGTTGCCATCTTCTCTAGGTCCCACCGGAGAACAGATGTTAGGTTTGACCCATTCCGCTCTTCGTTATCTCCTTGAACAGTTCCCTGGGGCACGGCGAACCTCCAAGTACGAATGGAAGCACTTTGAGCCTGAACCGGTAGCCGAAGTTAAGATGAATCCGACCGGTTGCGCTCGATCTCAACCCTACACTGGTCGGTCAGCTACTGATATGTTTAAATGGTTGGCGAGCAGACACCGTAAGAAACCGCATCCTAATGTTGGAGTTATTGTTCCTCCAGAAGTTGCCAATGATCCCAGTATGCAGGTTGCTAGCGGGAGAAGAGCGACTAGTCTAGATCTACCGATGGCTATGAGATACAGACATCTAGCCAAGACTGCCCGTGAGGCGGTGGGAGTATACGCTAGTAATATCCACGGGATAGGACTGTTCTGTAAACGTGAGATATCTGCTGGGGAGATGGTTATAGAATATGCAGGAGAGAAGATTAGAGCAATACTTACTGATTATAGAGAACGCTACTATGAGAGCAAGGTGATAACATTTTTCAGTTTGATAATAGGGTTTTAACTAATTAATTGATATATATTTGATATTCAACTGTTGCAGTCGTAAATAGTTCTTCTTGTTTAGGGAATTGGCTGCTATATGTTCCGAGTTGACGATGATCTTGTGGTTGATGCAACAGTTAAAGGAAATGCTGCCAGGTACCACATTAGAATCAATATTCTTTGGTTTGTTACATTTCCCCCCCAAATTTTTTTGGGATTGCTCGGTGAAATCTAACTCTAGGCGTCGTGACTCCCTTTTCCTAATTAGTGCAACCTCCCGTGATTATTCACGTATCTTAACCTTAAAAATAGGAAATGGGAAGTCACGGTACCTAAACCTAGATTTTACCGACCAAAAAAGGTTAGTTGGGGAGGGGGCCTGAAGAATTAGACGATGCAAGTACGTTGCATCATTGCTCTAAATTAAAAACTTGCTAAATTTTTAAATCAGGATTTTTTTTCAGGTTTATAAATCATGCTTGTGAACCTAACTGTTACAGTAAAATCTGTGATATTCTAGGGAAGAAACATATCATCATTTTCTCATTACGGTATTTAGCTATTTATAATCATTATATCTCGATAAAAATTTTATTTATATTTTCAAATTAGTTTTCTGTGGAATTGGTTCCATTCATGCTTTAACCCTTTCCCCGCTGGGGTACTTGAAAACCAGGATACCAGCGGGAATAGGGTTAAAAATGTTATTTTTTTATTTATCTTAAGAAAGGATACAAACCTATCATAAAGAGTTAAGTACAACTTATTGTGGGTTTTTATGTGAAAGACATGCTTGACTCTTGTTCTGCTGTAGGTGTGTACTGTGTATCCAACTGTTATATTTCAGAGTTATTTTAATACTCACTTTTGATCTTCATCAATAAATATTTTTGATTTTATATTGTTTTTAGAAAAATATTGCCTGGGGAGGAGTTGACCTACGACTACAAGTTTCCTATCGAAGATGTCAAGATTAAATGCTATTGCGGAGCTAGAAAATGTAAAAAGTTTATGAACTAAAACATCATACTTGCTCAAACACCCTGTATTGAAAAATATGAACTTAATCCGAATCCTAGTTCATTAAGTACCCCTGATCGTATCTTACATTAAATACTCCTTTCTTACATTGAGAGATATTTCAATCTTTATTTTATATCTATTTTGTTTATTTTATTTGTACCCTGATTGAATTATACATTTTTTTAGCATTGCAGTTATAACATCCTTTTATATCGTATGACATTAATTAAACCTGTTGTTTTGTGATATTTTACATTTATTATTACTAGACTGGGTTGATTTGATTTGTTAGGTTACCTGCTGACATTATTTAAAAATACGAACTCTACTGCCATATCATACCCTGAACCATAAATATACTTATTCTTAGTTACTTTATAATGTTTTGTTAAAATATATATTTACTTGCTAGATAACTTTTTAATTTTTATTGTTATTATTTTGTATTGCTGTTTAGTGTGTAGTGTGTTTATGATGTTTATAAATTAGTTAGGTCAAACAGATATTTAAATGTCGTCTTGATTTGAGGTATTTGGAGAATTTTAATTTCGACACTTATTCATCATACTAAATCCAGATATCTGAAATTATTTCTTTTCTTTACACCGAGATCACGGTTTCAGATGTTCATGTTCATGTTCATGTTCATGTTCATGTTCTAAATCTGACGAAAAATTAGAAGAGTAGTTAGATACCAAGTAAAGATACTGAATTCATAACATTTTAAGAGGGCTGCATTCAGAGAGAAGAGTAACAGAGATCGATTATCAGCTTAAATATGCAATATTTTCCACAGCATGTTCTTTTGTATACAAGTACTGTACACGACCAATCAGCAAACATCTGTATTCGGGGATATTTAGGGATCCTTTGGAAACGAAACACAAAATCTTCAAAATTAGACGGAATTCATAAATGTTATGTTTCATGTTTGAAATTGGAGTATTTCTTCAAAAGTTGTAAGTTAACCCGTGAATGGATATGAAATTCAACAAGTGGCCGTGAGACGGCACTCTTAATTTTAAAAAGTAGCATCTTGTGCTGGGTCAACTTAGGCCTACGTAGATTAGCAGTTTGTGTTACATTACACATATCATGTAGATGGTGTATCTTCGACCTTCGTAAATCCGCTATACTCCACTTCTGACCCACGCCAAATCCGCAATACTACACATCCGACCTACTAGCACGTGGTTTTGCAGCTGCTAGATGGACTTGTGGCTGCAGCTCGGCCCAGAATTTGTCTTAAAAATAAACATCTGGTGTAGGTCAGATATTTTTGTAGGTTGGAAAGTTAGTAGTTCAGACGTTCAGTATAGCGGATATTGCTCACAGACTAAGTAATGAACCTAATAAAACTATCGTTTGAAGTAACAAACTAATTCAATTCTTCTGTACAGGAAAATAATTCGTTTGAAGAATATGCAGGTCTTGAAGCTAGTTATAGATTTAATTCTCCTTTCAGTTTTTTTGGAACTTTTGGGGAAGATAATTCATCTCAATAATCTTTTATTTTACTTTTTTCATTTTCTATATTAATTGTGAGGAAGAATAGTCCAGCTAAGTCATCTTCCCCATTCTGTCTTTCGAGAAAACTTGTGGGGAAGAGAATTCAATCTAAATTTAATTTCCCTCTTTTCATGATTTTTAAGAAACTTGATTGATTATTCTTCCTTCTTTCTGGTTTTCTTTGTACCATTGACACATTTTTTAATTATTTCCCTTTGAGTCTTTTTTACTTTTTTATTTCTCTTCCTTGTTTGTTAAAAAGTAAGAATATGCACCCCTGCATTTAGTTAACTTAAACCTATCAACCATATATGGAGCAAAACTTGACGTCAACATTTTTTTAAGATTTAGTAAAGGACTAGAACAACAAAAGTTTTTATTTCCGTCTGGATCAAAAATATGATTTTCATTTTGATTATAATTAACTGAACCTCTAACATGTGGATTTAGCTTGCCATGCTGTTAAATATCATCAGTTGGCACGCATATAATGTAATTTCTGTTCTGTGTAAACATAGACAAAATACGCGCAGAAGGCGCAGATAGAAAAAATGCCAATCCTAACAATAAGGAGTAGCAGAAAAGACTTTGATTTAGATAGGCGTATGCTATTTCAGAAGAAGGAAACATGTATTGCTCTTTAAGGTGACTTGCACTGAGAACCGCTTAAAAAAGGTGTACTGACGTAGCAAGACCTGTAAAAATCTACAGGTTATACTGACTGCTTCATGGGGACTTGTTCAGCTCTGGAAGACATGAAAATTGTATAATGTACAACTGTAGACTATTCTACTTAATGAAGGAATAACTGGTTTGTTATCTGTACTAACCCTCAATAAAGGGAACATCTAAACTGCTCCGTCATAAGAATATTTCGTCTATGAATATTCAGAAATGTTTTGTTATTCAACCCGAAATATTTAGAATTTGTTTCGCTTCGTTGATTAAATAATACTAGGACTCATTTGTTCACACTGTAGTTTGATTGACAGTCAGACGTAGACAAACAAACCACCTGGTGATAGTAACAAACAATTGACAAACAAATGTTGCATTTGTGTATAACCATCAGAAGTACCCGACGTTGCCCAAGGACATCGTTCAACAACAAGGGGAAGACGACCTCCTGTGGAAAATGGGAAATCTAAGGGATATGAGCCACCTATTCTATGTTAACGCTATAGTCATATCTTATAATTAGCCATAGGTGAACATACATATCCCTCCCACATCACTCGCTTTCACTTAGATCCAGACTGCTATAAAAAGTTGCCTCAATTTTCAAGACTGGGTCGACTTTGAACTGTCGCAACGCCCTTGATTTTACCTCAATAGTTTTGTTTTATGTTATTCTTTTTATAAATTCTGATCTTAGTAAAATAAATCGTATTCCCATAAATCTGGATCCTTTAGAGTAATTAAAGGTTTCCTTTACGTTTATCTGGAATTTTAAACAACAAAATCAAGTTCACAAGTTATCTGCACTAATTACAGGGGTCTAATTAGCAATGCCCCCCCCCCCCCCCGGCCAGATAGACCCGGCTTAAAACGACCACCGCGCTCCAAGCCGACAAAACATTTAATTTCAAGAAAGCGAGCTCTATTGTGATCCTTTTTAAAAATCACGAAATAGGAAATAAAATTCGCTAGAAAATGTACAATCTGAAATATATGCTGCAGAACTAACCCACGAGGGATGAAACTTGAGTGTAAAGTAAGCCATCGTTATTAAATTTATTATTAGGTTTATTACTCTTTAACGGAGAAATTTTGCATTGTACGGAGATCCATTTCACATGTAAAGGAGATATTCAAAGGGCTAGTAAAATTATTTGCCATCTTCCTCTATATTTATACTTTTTTGTCTGTCTGTCTGTTTGTGTGTATCCAATAAACGTCGAAACGGCTGAACCGATCCGGCCAAACAAACTTTTGGGACCTCACATGATCCGGCCCAGGAAAGGTTGATGGGTTTAAAAATAAAATTTATATTTTTCAAAATCCACAAAAAAAAGACCAACAACTTAGAGTTTGATACTTTAAGAAGTGTAAATGTCACAATTAAAGCATCAATTAAAAGTTAAAATCGAAGCGCCATGGAAGCCTAGTATAACATAATTTAATACACTGAAATGTTGTCTTTCTATTCTTCTGTTTTATGTATCCAACGTAGTCGTATTTATATTTTCTGAAACCATGTTAAAAGGAACACATGTTAAGTAAGGTCAAATGAAAAGGGGGGTGTAGGCTAAAGCCTAGAAATTTTAGGTGTTGATCGCTATAGCCAGTATTATCTGATATCCCTGTCTAGAGAAATTATGTAAATAAAACCAAGTATATACGAACACTCTATATATATATATATATGTGATATTGTATTTGAATCGATCATTTAACCCACTAGCGGCTGCGGTGACTTATACGTCCCCTATAAATTGTTTTACATAAAACTCATCTATTTTCCTCAATTTTGAGTTTATCTCCGCGGGAGTCATTTTATGATACAGTAAACAATATGGGACACACATGTGTACAGTTAAACGGTTCTACCTACTCATCTTCCAAATTATTTAACCGTGTAAAGTTGAGGTGTGAACAATTAAACTAAATTTATGGAAAACAAAAAAACAGCAGCCTTTAGGTATGGTAAATTTATTTAGTAGAAAACTATTTTAAAATGTTTTTAAAAAGTTTTTCAATTTATTATTAGGCTAATTGGAGATCATGAAATTTGCTATGCTGATAGCACCTTCTCATTGTAAGAAAGAATCACAGATCTAGATGCGCATTAGAAGGTTCAACAAAGTGTCAAACTTAATATGATAAGTGTGATAGAGCCATTTGCTTTGACCACTTCTTCGGGTTTCACGTAAAAGGATGGTGTGAATAATATGTTTTTATTAAATAAACTATTTTTTTTGCATTATTGTTTTTTAGTAATATTTGAAAATAAAGAGTAAAAGTATTGTTGGGTAAATAATAGTTCCTATGGCCATTTATATAACATTTTAGTTAATTAATTTTGCCTTTCTCATAAATTTAGGAAAAATTCTGTAAACCCGCCCTGCAGCAACTGTGGTGACTTATAAGGCCACTCTTAAAATCCCTAAAAAAACACCTTTAAAATTTTTTTTTTGCATTTTTTACTTTTTTTCCTTGATCTAACCAATAATAAGTATTCTTAATCAAATTTTCAAAGAAAAATATAAAAAAAAATTCTTCAGCCGCTAGTGGGTTAAACAGTTCAGATATAGCAAATATCTGAAAATTACTCGAGACAGGGACATCAGATAGAACTATTACTGGTCGCAATCAACGCCTAAAATATCTAGGTTTCGGTCTATATCCCCTTTCATTTTACCTTAACAGTCCCTTTAAGGGAATATGGATGGGTAATGAGGATAATTACAGGCTGGCTGTGCTGTAATAAATCTGGTAATTAGGTTAATTATGCATCATAATCATAGGATGGGGTCTATACAGACGGGTAGAGAGGTGATAAAGTATGCAAGCATATTTTACTCGCAAAGTCACTGCAATTAAATCGCAATTGTATAATTATTTAAGTATAGTCATATTTGATGTGAACATCATCCAGCCAATTAAAGAATATCTAAAAATTATCGTTTCACTGAACAAAACTAAAGAAAAAATTATTGATGTGCGTTTATTGCACTTGAAATTTTTTGTGCAAAATATTCTCAATGCAACTTGCACGGTGCAGATTATTAAGTATGCGATTGCTAATTTGTTGCGAAAATCAAAATCTGCATTTTTTTCTTTTTTAAGATTTAAGATATTTATAATTTTGTGCACAATGAGTGATTTTTCATAACTCTGATATTTTTTTACATCAAACGTAATTTTAGAAAATCATCTTTATTGATATGTGATACCGCCTGTTTTTTCTGTATGTCAGATTTAACTCTTATTTATTTTAGGAACAAAGCAATAAGCTTGATTATTTCAAAAAAAGTTTAAATCTGTTATTTTCTTAAAGTTACATATTAAAATATAATCATAAATTCAAAAATAAGTATTTTTCTTAGAAAATTGCTCGAAATATATTCAAATATGAACATTTAGCCAATTTTAAATCTTTTCAACCATTTAAATGCATTCTGTGAAATAGATAATGCATTTGCATTTTGCGTGTCTATTTAGTGCATTTATTCCTGAATATTGAAAACTGATTGTAGAAATCACTTGTGCTGATTTAGGTTAATTATATATATTTCAATCAGGGGAAACATTTAATAATAATAACTTAGGGGTCATTATTATCATTATTATTGTAATAATTAGTGTCACTGAGTCATTTCCGCAACATGTCAAATTGTCAGCTATGCATACAAATCGTTTGAGAAGGGGGGTCTAGAAATTTCTTAAGAAATATTCTAAAATTAAAATAATAATTTTGAAAATAATATCAAATAATGAAAATGTTTCAACGTTATGTTTAAATTTTTGTTATTCAGAAATACGATTTTTTTCATATAAACCAAAAGATATCTTGTAAACAAAAGTAAAATAGTTTATTAGTGTTTATTATAAAAGTAAGCAAATTAAAAAATACAAGAAATTAGCACGTCTTATGTTATTTTGTAAATAAATCCACTTAAGTTTATACTCAATCAGGTGGGCAAGTTAAGGAAGGGGGGCAGGAAGGAGTAAAGTGGTGGCGTCAAGCTTTCTTTCCCTTCACAACCCTTTACTCAGGAACTAGACTTAATTTTATATTTCCGGAATTTTGCTAATCCTAAACTTCAACTTCTTACCCATGCAGTACGTCACCCCCCACCACCCCCCGGGTCATATTCACATTCCCTCCCTAGTTCCTTTCTCCCCTGGGTTAAATAGTTTGAATATTCTTGGATCGTTAACCTGCCGATATCACCTAGTTCTAGTGCAACAACAAGGACATATATTCAACCAAATAATCTATACGAATTCAACTATTGTTTATTACAGTTTTTTAAGAGTTTTAAAAGAAAATAGATGGTTTATTGTTAATGTTTGTTTTTTAATGTTATTTGATCATCTTCTTTTGGTGAAATGATTGTACATTTGCAATTTTTATTTTTTACAATCTAGACCATGATTTTTGAGAAATCAATTAAATTAAGGAAAGCATGCATTTTTATGGATGGATCGTATTCGTTTTATAAAGATAAAATGTCATTTAGCTGAAAAGTGGGAGGCCACCAATACAGCAGCTTGAGAAAAAAATAAGTCAATTAGTACATAGTACTCAATAACTCAATCAAAAATTGGTTTTTTTCGTTATATCTGTTCGATTTGAGAAATAAAAGAAAAGTTTAATGATTGTAGTTTATTTTTAGAAAAAAGTTGATAAACATTTTTTTATTCATAGATAATTTTATCCACGAAATTTCTGAAAATAATAGTTCAGTGTTGCAATTTACTATTTTTAGATAATCACGAAACCTCGACAAAAGAAAAGTTGGATTCTTTTGCTCTACACTACAAAACGCTGCTTAGATAAACGCTACTTAGATAAAACGCTACACCCATAAAACGCTACCAGTTAAAACTGTATTTTTTTTGCTCAATCCCTTTAAGTAAGTATTCGCGAAAAATAAGAACCTACGGCCAAATAATTGTCATTCTACTCTCTATTTTATCTCTGACTGAATGTCCTTTTAGTTAATTTTTATTTTTTCAAGCCACTAGTTTTTAAACCTTTATTTAAAAATTGTTTAGTAAATATATGTACTTTTCTTGTCTGTTTGTCCCGTAAGTGTCCAATAAACGTCAAAACGGCTGAATCGATCGGGCCCAAATAGCATAGGTTTCCTAACTAAAAATCTGACAAATTGGTCCAGCCGTTATGCCAGCCTGGGGCGTATACAGGATTTAAGTGAGGGGGGTGCAAGATTTATTTCGGAACAAAGAAATCCAGATTTGTGAAAATTTAGGAAGCGATTTTTTTTAAGAGATTTTTTTTACTGTTTTGTCATAGGTTTTCTTTCCCTTAAGTGATATAGAGAAGCTATTCTGAAATCTCAAGGGGGTTCAAAGGTCCTGCCACCCCCCCCCCCCTGTATCCGCCCCTGATGCCAGAGCTATAGCTAACATATATATACATGTATGATATATATCTATATAATAAAGCTATTCGCTCAGAGATATACATATTTATATATTTATATGTTAGAGCTAAGGCTGGTCAAACGGCTGAACCGAATTGGCTGATTTTTTTTAGGGAATCCTTGAGATATTTTTTTTCAAAATTCAATTTTTTCCTTAAACATTTTTGTTTCATTCCACGGCCATTTTAGCTTTATTATGTAGATTTTAATTTCATATAAACTGTAATAGTAGTTTACATTTTGTAATGATTAGATTTTCTAGTTTCCCAATTTTAATCCATCAAGTAGAGCAGATTTTCAATAATTCAATTCTACAAAATTATATCATAAAAGTGAAATATTAAAAACATCAAAGAATATTTCTTTGTTTTTTAAGAAAATGAAAGCTTTAAAAGTTTTCACCAAAAACACTGCTGCATCAAAATCAACAGAGCAGAAGAACAAAAACATTGTTGCGACACTTCTTAAAAGTTTGCTTTATTTTAACACAAAACAACGAATCCCGTTGTTTTCTCAGTGTTCTTTAAGTTTTGATGCGACAGTATTTTTGAATATCTAAATATGTATAGAATGTTTTTGTTAAACGCCCCCCCCCCCCNAGAAACCCCCCCCTCCTGAATGATAAATTTAAAGATTTCCCTAATAAATCGTTTGGATAATTATATATCTTTTCATATAAAAATATAAATCCTCTCGATCCTCTTTTCCTTTAATCGATTTAAGTAGAATCCCTTTCCATCCCTTTTCTCCCTTTCCATCCCTTCTCTCCCCTTCCCTTCTCAAATTCTAGATCCGCATTGTACCCCCGCCCCCCTCTGTTCATGTCTTTTTCTCCCTCTGTAACTGTCAGATTTCAAATATTTTATTCCGAAACCATTTCCAATTCTTTGCAAAGTTTTCAAAACATTTCTTTTTCTAAAGTGTACATTCAATCAAAGTTTCTTCCAGGGTATTCGAGGGGTATAGAATGAATATGACGGGTTCAGGGGGGGGGTATTCGAGGGGTAGTGTGTGTTTTAAAACGAACCAGAATGTCGACCTCGTGTGACTAACAAAAATCTGAAAAAAGTTTAAGTTTTTAAAAAACGAAACCAAGTCACTGCTTTTACTCTTTTTTTTATCGAAAACTAAACAATTCTTACTGTAGATAATTGGTTTTGAATTTAACATTATAGATGGGATAGTAATTAGTTCTATAATGTGTTGAAGTTTTTGTGATTTCTGTGATTCTTTACTAATAAAGTTAATCTGCAGAATTGATTTTCTACCAAAAAAAAACAGGAAAACCGCGAATAATTTCGGAAAAATTCGCAATCATTTCAAATTCACAGAAAAGTTACGATGACATCTAAAGCTGATACTAAAGTGATTGTGGATCCTGGACAAGATGATCTCAAATATAAGAAAGCTCACACCTTTTCTGACGCAGGAAGCTTCTTTCCTCTCCATCGAAACCTCTTTATCATGAACATCTTCTTTTTCATTGTTCTAATTGTGTGCGGTGTTCTTCTGATACTTTGTGGAAACTATGGAAACACTGGATACTTCTCGTTCATGTCACTGACAAACAAATACCCTGGAGTTGCCGTTGCAGATGAAGTGACAACCGCTTTAACCCTAGAACTTCTTCAACTGTCCTGTTGGATCGGAGGTATTTAGATTAATGGTTTTTTTAGTTCAAAGATTTAGTCTGACGTTTAGGCTCCATTTTAATGTTGGCCGTTTCTGAATTTAACTTAATGCTTTACAAAACAAACTGCAACAAAGAGTGTGATAAGTTTTTATCAAACCTTTCAAGTTTACACTAACCTTAGATTTACATCTAATGCGTGATATGTGCTGCTAAAACAAGGGCTCTTTTACGTGTGAAATATTAACCAGAAGTTTTGCTTTTATTCCTAACATAAACATTTTAAAAATCTTGTTTTATACCCTCGTAAAATTATAATTTTTTTTTTAGGTTTTTGCTTTATTTTCTTCTCATTTATATCCCTCTACAAAACTATAGTCCTGTATAAGCTGATGTTGGCTCGCAGACCTTGGGAAAGGGAGCAATGGAACCAACCAAGAAAGGATGGAGATAATATACTAATTAATGGAAAAGTTAGAGATAAATCTCTGAATGAACAGGTTGAATATCTGAACCCAGAACAGAAGCGAGACATGAATCTACATTTTAGACCAGTGGTTGAACCTAAGTGAATGATGCCTTTATTTTAAAAGTTAACGTGATTTTTTGTTCTTAAAATAAACATTTAAGGTTAATATATGGAAATTACTTTCGATCTTTATTCCACGGTTTTTCACACCAAATTTCTTCTTCGACTCTGAATCTGATATCAGAAAAGTCGTTTTTTCCAGTCTTAATATAGATATTTTGCTAGAAAAAAGTTTTAATTATTAGACCTAAACAAATAATGCATGATCTGGTATTTAAGGTTAACGTAATTTTTTTTATCTCTTAAGATATACCTTTGATGTTAATTTATTGAAATAATTTTTGATCTTTTATCCATTGAATTTTGAGTATTTTTTTGACTTGATAAAATTATCAAATAAGACATTCTCCACCATCCAGTCTAAATTATACAGATATTTTGCAGTTAAAACTACTAAATCTAAATATTCCCTTCATTAAACGTAATTCAAGGGATGACTTGATGTCTTGTTTTCTAGTCTTAATCCAGATATTTTGCAGGTTATTGTCATTTAACCTTAATAAGTAATCACTTCATTTAACGTGACTTGTTTTCTTGAACATATGCCTATAAATGTTTTTAATTTACTTTCGATCTTTCTCCATTGTTTATTTTTTTAAATCTAAAATATCTTTTCAAAAGTTGTTTTCTCAAGTCATAATACAAACATTTTGCAGGCATTCAAATTTATTATCTTAATAAATATATCACATTTAGAAAATAGTTAAAGGTCAAAATTAAAAAAAACAAATTACAATTATTCGGAGGCTGCATGCAAAGTTAATTTTAATTTTAAAAGCAAAATGCAGCATGTTAAATTCATTTTTACGACCTTAAATCAATTTAATTACAACAACTAATAAATTAAGAATAGTTTTTTTAAACAAAAATTTTAATATGTTGCCTAACATTGGTTTTCTGCAATGCTTTGACAATCAGAATGTAAATAATTTAACATGAATATAAACAATGTACAATGTACATAACAAGAATATGTAAACATATTGTACAATGCATAATAATACAATACATGTTTATTTAAACATCAATGTACAACACATGAATTCATGATTGATGTTCTCTCATAAACATTGAATAATGAATTACTCAGCATAAAACCCAGGATAGGTTTCCAATGCTCAGTAGGGTGAAGCAACTTTTTATATATTTAAAAAACTGAAAAATACTCCATTTTTTATGGTCGGATTTAATGACATTTTTCTTTAATTAACCACTTTTATAAAGCTTTTGTTTCGTACCTTTTTTTGGAAGGAGGTCTCTCTAAAAAATAGTAAAGTTATATTTGAGGGTTGTTTATTTATCATAGAAAAATCAAGAGAAGAAGTATTTCGTTTGGACAGAAGTTGGTTTCCAAAAGGTAAAAACTAAAAAGATGAAAAAATCTTGAAAAACTTGATTTTCTTAAAAGTTGCTGTTGCCAAATATTCATTTCATTTATACACAAAACTCGACACAAGCTGGTCGCACAGATCCATGAAATATTCCCAGTATATATAGAACTAAGGAGGAGGATACGGTCTCTGTACTTATTTTACTGTGAGATATTAGCACCAGAGATAAAAGAGCACAGATATCTATAAAAGGCTGGAATATGCGATTTTCTACAGCGCGTTCCATTGTGTACAACTAGAGTATATGTCCATGTCCAAAAGACATCTGCAGGGATATTTAAGAATCCTTTAGATACGAAATACAAAACCTTCCAAAAAATTAAATTCAAAAATTTTATGTTTTACAATTTATGTTAAATGTAAAAGTATTTTTTCCAAATTTATAAAATTTATCCCCTGAATGGGTATTTTATGCAACAAGTGGCAGTTAGATGGCAGTCATAAACCATGTTGTAGAAACACATCATGTCCTGCCTGTACGACACTCTATCCCCGTAGTAAATTTGAATTCGAACAGGACCTGCCCAGTTTGTACCTGCCTGCCAGATAACAGCGTGTACTGACCCGATCCTATGGTACAGTACGTCGCCCTTACCAGACTAACATACGACAGGGTTCAATTTTCTTGGCATAGTCCCGTGCGAGGGCTAACTATGACAACTCCCATGGCGCGTTCAGACTTTTTACAGTACCCGGCCTAATCCTAGGCCTATTTTACCGACCCCACTGGCTTAGTCCACCGTGACGAGTAGAGGCCTCCTTAGCCCCGCCTGTAAAAGCCGATTTAGCTGTATTTGTCACCGATCTAGTCCGTGCTTAGAAATGATAGAAAACCAATAACAAAGATTGTAAACAAATGTCGAAATTTTTCAAAGCCGGTCTTGTGAAATTACTGATGAATATAACTTTTTGTATATTTACAATTATACCAGTTTCTGAGAGTGGTTTTTATACGCTACAGTTAAATACAAAAACCTTTGATCTTCTCACATTGGAATCCTGAAGATGGGTCGAAATGATTTGATTGTACAGCATCAGATATTTCAGATTTACATTTAAATTCCATAAATCCAGGGCTGGACAATCCTGAGGGGCCAGGGGGGGGGAGCTGTCAAAACATTGCATACTACGCAAATTATCTGGACAATATACTCACAACTTCCAGGGATTATCTGGACAATATACTCACAAATTCCAGGGATTATCTGGACAATATACTCACAACTTACTGGGATTATCTGGACTATATACTCACAACTTGCAGGGATTATCTGGACAATATACTCACAACTTACAGGGATTACCAAAAAGATACGGAAAGAATGGTCCACTGACTGAACCACCATTTAAAGAGTTCAATGTCCAATTCACAACGATTTACAGCATTTATTTGATTAACAATGAGGAAGATATTATTGTTTTTCTATCTTGAAAAGAGATACATTCAGTCAACTTCCTTCAACGATCACCAGCTCTTTTCGATTAAAAAACCTGGACTTATTACTCAACGTAAACTCAACATTTCACAAAATTTTGAAACATATATTTTTTATAAAATGCTATCTCTATAATTTTAAAGCAATAATATCAAAACCATAAAAATAAAATTGTTACAAATACTCGCTTCCTTTAATTAACTGGACAGTTTAGACAGAGTTTATGAATGATTGGGTTTGGTTTAAACACTTGAAGAAGATGACCTTGATGCAACGTGTGAAATAATTACTGCCTGTTCACCCAGATATGCTTAATAGATAGGCACAGTCTATTAGATATATACACGATAGATAGATAGATAGATAGATAGATAGATAGATAGATAGATAGATAGATAGATAGAAAGATAGATAGATAGATAGATAGAAAGATAGATAGATAGATAGATAGATAGATAGATAGATAGATAGATAGATAGATAGATAGATAGATAAATAGATAGAGATAGATATATAAAGATAGATAGATAGATAGATAGATAAATAGATAGAAAGTTAGATATATAAAGATAGATATTAGACTAGATAGATATATGTTAGGCTAGAAAGATAGATATTAAGTTAGATAGATAGACATTAGGCTAGATAGAGGGATAGATACCAGGTAGATAGGTAAATAGGTATGAATATATACGTAAACACTTAAATCTGTATATAGTATCGTAGATAGTATAATATTATATAGTATAGGCTAGAATGAATTTATGATAACAGTTCGTTGACTCAATGTTCATATAGATTATAATTGTATGTATAAACCTGCAGAGATACCAGTAGTTACACCCAGTCCTTAGGTAGTAGGTTATCATCATAGTAAACTTTGACGAATACCATAGAAAACAAAGACAGGACAGGACAAGTAGTCCTGGTCTGAGTTCAGTAACTTGCTAACATCATAGACTACATGCATGTAACACGGTAATGCCAAAGATCCCTAAGAGAGGACAGGAAATATAGTCCTTGTTTAAGCTAGGTAACTTGTGCAATATATTACGGAGAAAGGGCACGCCAGGTTAGCCCTTGGGTAGCCTCATAGCAAAGGAAAAGTAGCCTTTTTTTAGCTAGGCAACTTCTTGACATCATAGATATTCAAATTGAGAACTTTTTGGCAATACTTAATGTTTAGGCAGTTGGATGGGAAAGTTAAGATGCTAAATCAGGAAATCATCAAAACCTTGTCTCTACTAGACCCTGTACTCTCTGCAATCTACGATTAGGGAAGATATAAAAAATCTCGAACAGCAGCTAAAAACATTGTTTTTTAATCTGAATAATAAATCTTTTTTTCTAAATATGCATTTTCTTGTGTGTTTTCAATTTTAACGGTGTAAGTTGAAAGTTTATTCAGATTTTTAAAAGTCTGAATCCAAAATGGACAAAATTTAGTTAAAAAATTAAATATTTGTGAAAACTCTGTAAAAGGGTGTTTACATATTTCATCATTATTGATTTGGAAACCAGTTTTCCAATCTCTTCATCTAACGGCTACTTAAAAATTGCAATACCTTTATTTTATATAAGTGAGTACCCATTTAAATTAATAAGTTACTAGTAAAACTATTTGCTTTGTATCAACATCAAATACACGTATGTACTGCTATGATGTCGTCTTCCTATTCCACAGTTTTCTGGTTCTCACTGCAAAAATACATTTTAAGTACACAACACAAAGAAAACAATTGCATTAATGACAAAACAGTACCTTGTTTAATTTCATTAAAATATTTCACTTTTTGTCTCTAGTTTTTCTCAATAGCCTATTTATCAACACTTAAATCTAAAACAGTGACATAGTTCGTCTTCTTTCTGTATAATTAAATCTTATCAATACCAACTCATAATTTAAACAATACTAGCTGAACTACCCGGCGTTGCCCGTGGAAATTTAAAAGCCGTATTTCGAACAAAAAAATATTGATTTTTGGATTAAAATAATTTGAAATTATTTTTAGCCTATGTTTCCCTGGAACAAGCATGGGTTCCCTCAAAAAATTTCAGCCAATTTGGTTTGGCCGTTTGCTTTAGTTGACATATAAATATACTAATATAAATATATTTGAACAAAGAGCTTTATTATATAGATATAACATACACTGTAGTCTATACACTGTAGTCTATAAACTGTAGTCCATACACTGTAGTCTATAAACTGTAGTCTATAAACTGTAGTCTATAAACTGTAGTCTATAAACTGTAGTCTATAAACTGTATCCTATAAACTGTAGTCTATAAACTGTAGTCTATAAACTGTAGTCTATACTCTATACACTGTAATCTATAAATTGTAACTATACTTCTAGTGCTTTGAGTCAGCAATCTTTAAAAAGAATGTAGAAGCTTGGAAGGTTCAAAACCAGAATATTATGTACTCAACAATTATATTTGAAAAAGAATAATACAAGGATGTCCAATCGTTCCAGATAAAATATTTAAAAATGTCAAAAATGAAAATTGTAATCGGTAGAACTAGACAGACAGAGAGCTAAAAAATCATGACATTATTAAAAAAAATTCATGATATTTGTTAAAAACAATATGCTCCAATTAGTCTAGTTTGAAAAAATGTGCAATTGTTAAACCCATTAGTTCAGAACTTTTTAGTTTTTTCGTTTCGAAAATCTTCATAAAACAAAGTCATTCTACAGTCCCTTTAACCTGGATTTGTTTTTTATAACCTCCAAACTGTTTAAACCTGCCGTATATACGAATTGCTTGGATGAGCTTATCTTTGCCTGCATTGTACTTGTACAGCTTGGATCTAAAGTCTGCCTTGAAGCTAGAACTACTGCCTGAATCAGCATTACTTAAGGGAGGTATCAATTTAGTATATTTAGGCTATCTTCGTAATATATCTTAGAAACTACAGTAAATAGATATATTAGTAGTTGGATAGATATATTAAACTAGAGTAAATAGATATATTAGTAGTTGGATAGATGTTGGGTAGATATCTTAAACTAGAGTAAATAGATATATTATTAGTTGGGTAGATATCTCAAACTAGAGTAAATAGATATATTATGAGTTGGATAGATATCTTTAAACTAGAGTAAATATATATATAAGTAGTTGGATAGATCTATTAAACTAGAGTAAATAGATATATTATGAGTTTGATAGATATATTAAACTACAGTAAATAGATATATTAGTAGTTGGATAGATATATTAAACTACAATTAATAGATATATTAGTTGTTGGATAGATATATTAAACTAGAGTAAATAGATATATTAGTAGTTGGGTAGATATCTTAAACTAGAGTAAATAGATATATTATGAGTGGGGTATATATCTCAAACTAGAGTAAATAGATATATTAGTAGTTTGGTAGATATCTTAAACTAGAGTAAATAGATATATTAGTAGTTGGATAGATATATTAAACTAGAGTAAATAGATATATTATGAGTTGGGTAGATATCTCAAACTAGAGTAAATAGAGATATTAGGAGTTGGATAGATATCTTAAACTAGAGTAAATAGATATATTATGAGTTAAGTTGAATTAAAAATCTCATCATAATCATGAAAATTAGATATTAGCTATACATTCTTTTCTAAAACATTTTTTTAGAATTTTAATTTTTAACCAATTATTGGATACAGTACAGATCATACACAAATACTATTTTAGTAATTTTTTCCTCTATTTTCCCTCCTTAATTTTCCATTTTCTTCTTTTGTTGACTCTCCCTTCAGGCAATTTGGAAGAAAACAGTTTTTTTATAAAACCCTTTAGAGCTCCCGAATTCTATCTAACCTTTTGAATTTTAAAATATGCGCGTGAGCGTGGTTAAATTAGGTTTAAATAATCTTTCTTTAAGAGTTTCTAGTTTCCCCGTTCTACGCGCGCTCTATTCCTCTCATTTATAAACTGAATGATGAATTGATCCTATAAACTCCAATCAGGATAATCCTAAAAAATCGAGGTCTCCAAAACCCCATAATTTTTAAATCCATATGCTCACACCATCTGCTGTATTGATGCAGAAACTGGTAGTGTCCCCCCCCCTCTCCTGTTTATCCCCTGTACTCCCTTTCCTACCTCCTAATAATCCCCCCCCCCCAGCGTATTATCCCCCCTTTTTCTTCTATTTATAAGTATTATGCAAAATTTGACATCTCCTATATAACTCCCCCCTGTCATTTATCATAAGTTGTCACTATCCTTTGCTCCCCTTTCTTACTTTAGTAATATTTTTCATGCAGAATGTAGACAACTACAATGATAACCAGAAAACTCTGGAATAGGATGTCGACTTTCATACTTAATGCCTATAAACAGTTTAATGAACATGAGGCACAGCAATCGTGCAGTGTAAACAGACCGATTTCATCTAAGATGTTATTCAATAAATTACTAGTAATGCTATTTGCTCTAATTGTAACAACATCAAATGCACTTTAGTAACATTGCTTTAATACCGTCTTCCTATTCTACTGTTTTCTGGTTCTCAGTGTAGTTTTCTGGTTTTCATTGTAGTTTTCTGGTTCTCACTGTAGTTTTCTGGTTCTCAGTGTAGTTTTCTGGTTCTCACTGTAGTTTTCTGGTTCTCACTGTAGTTTTTTGGTTTTCACTGTAGTTTTCTGGTTCTCAGTGTAGTTTTCTGGTTCTCAGTGTAGTTTTCTGGTTCTCATCGTAGTTTTCTGGTTCTCACTGTAGTTTTCTGGTTTTCACTGTAGTTTTCTGGATCTCACTGTAGTTTTCTGGTTCTCAGTGTAGTTATCTGGTTCTCACTGTAGTTTTCTGGTTCTCACAGTAGTCTTCTTGTTCTTACTGTAGTTTTCTGGTTCTCAGTGTAGTTATCTGGTTCTCAGTGTAGTTATCTGGTTCTCAGTGTAGTTATCTGGTTCTCAGTGTAGTTTTCTGGTTCTCACTGTAGTTTTATTCTATTTTCAGAAAGTCAGGAAAGGAACTGTGATGTAATATTAGGTACCCATTATTCAAAGGGCTACACGCTCGATTCACAACTGTTCAAACCTTTGTCAATTTAAAACATTTGGAAGAAAACAGAATATTGTCCAAATAATCCAGGACTTGATACATTTTCTGTAAAACCATGATATTACGTAATTTCCGAGCTGTTATGAATAATTGTAAATCTGGTATTATTTATATATATAGATGATGCCCAAATGCAGTAATCAAGATACTACTTGACCACTTTATTTGATGACATTATCCGTTAAATCTTACACGAACTTAACACACGTACAGTGTACACCCCTAGCATGTACATGAACCAAACACACGTACAATGTACGCCCATAGCGTGTACATGAGCCAAAACACGTACACCCCTAGCTTGTACCTCCAACAAAACACCTGTACACACCTAGCTTGTACACCAACCAAACACACGTACACCCCTAGCTTGTACACCAACCAAACACATGTACATCCCTAGCTTGTACACCAACCAAACACACGTACACCCCTAGCTTGTACACCAACCAAACACCTGTACACCCCTAGCTTTTACACCAACCAAACACCTGTACACCCCTAGCTTGTACACCAACCAAACACATCTATATCCCTAGCTTGTACACCAACCAAACAGACGTACACCCCTAGCTTGTACACCAAACAAACACACGTGCACCCCTAGCTTGTACACCAACTGAACACAGATTAATTTATCTTCCTGTTTTGAAAAATCGCAAAAAAGAATGAGGGTATTTTAGGGTTTAAAATTTAACTCGCCGAAATCGACGAGTTAAATATTTATGATGTAGCTTAAAATTCAAGTTTAAATTAAGTCAGAAGTGGCATTTAAGCTAAAACTTAAAATTTAAGTCGTAATTTTTCATTTTTTAGTTTTGCACTCAAGAATATCTGAAAATGCGAGTAAGAAAGGTGAACATTTTTAAGAACTTGAAAACTTTAATTTAATTGAAACATTTTTTTCAATTTACAAAAAATTTATATCTCATTATGCTCTGTGGCCCGATTCTTAAAAATTTGTTTTATTAGGATCAGACACTAAAATAAAATAATATTTGAAGGACGAGGACTTGGACGAGAAAATGAGGAGAATGTGGCTCGGACGAGACATTGTTGTGGCTGGCCTTCCTCCCCTCCCCCACCCCACCCCTTATATATTCCCACTGCACCACTGCACAACTGCACAACAAACAAATTACACGTACATGTGAATATGTAAGTTAGTATGGTAAATAGTTTATGAATATGAAACAAAGGTTTCAATGTGTTAGGACAGCTTGTGTACAAATCATTAATTATCTATTGTATTGTATTTTTAAACTTACTTTTCATTTGTCTTACTCATTGCTATACTTCGTAGCAGAAACATTACACATATCTATATAGATACGCTAATATAACTGACTTCCTATCTACACGCTAATATAACTGACTTCCTCTCTACACGCTAATATAACTGACTTCCTATCTACACGCTAATATAACTGGGTTACTAACCATACAATAATATAACTGACTTTCTATCTACACGCTGATATAACTCACTTCATATCTACACGCTAATATAACTGACTTCCTCTCTACACGCTAATATAACTGACTTCCTATCTACACGCTAATATAACTGACTTCCTATCTACACGCTAATATAACTGACTTACTATCTACACGCTAATATAACTGACTTCCTATCTACACGCTAATATAACTGACTTACTACCTACACGCTAATATAACTGACTTCCTCTCTGCATGCTAATATAACTGACTTCCTCTTTACACGCTAATATAACTGACTTCCTATTTCCACGCTAATATAACTGACTTCCTATCTACACGCTATTATAACTGACTTAATATCTACACGCTGATATAAATGACTTCATATTTACACGCTTATATTACTGGCTTCCTATCTGCATGCTAATATAACTGACTTCCTATCTACACGCTAGCATAATTGACATCCTATTTATACGCTAATATAACTAGCTTTCTATCTATACGCTAATATAACTGACTTACTAATAACTGACTTCCTACTTATACGCTAATATAACTGACTTCCTATCTACACGCTAACATAACTGACGTCCTATCTATACCCTAATATAATTGACTTCGAATCGTTACGCTAATTTAACTGACTTACTATTTACACGCTAATATAACCGAATTACTATCTATACAATAATATAACTGACTTACTATCTGCATGTCTTAAATAACTGACTAAATATCTACACGCTAATATAACTGACTTACTTTCTACACGCTAATATAACTGAATTACTATCTACAGGCTTAACATAACTGACTTAATATCTATTCGCTAATATAACTGGCTTACTATCTAAACGCTAATATAAATGACTTAATACGACTTAGGCTATACTAAAAATATTGGTGGGTTGTCATAATTCTGGTGACCTATAGCCTTAATCCTGATGGCCAAAAGCCAAATTTTCTGATAACCTAAAGTATAGCTCAAAGGTGACCTATATCCCTAAATATTGGTGACCTATATCCCAAAATCCTGGTGACCCATATCCCAAAACACTGGTAAGCTTAATTATAATGAGAAAAATCGGATTATTTTGAGCAACAATTTAATTGTCCAAAATACGTTTAAACTCCGGATAGATATTAAATTTATGTTTTTCAGCTCCAAGATGTAGATATCTATTATATTTGTACGTGTAAAAATACATATCTGCATAACCTTTATTTGGTAACTAATTTTTCCCATTGACTTTAACCTTTGAATAAATCAAAGAATATGAATGCTAAAGATAAAATAAAGAACAGTTGAGAATTTTAACTTTTGTATGTACATGTTACCTAAAGTCGGTCTATCCGTAACCAAGAAACTAAAGGGCACGGGTAATACTGGATACTACTTCTAATATTTCATTTAACGGCTATAATGTTATAGGTTAAACATTCCGTATTTCATAATTTATAGGTAAAATAATAAAACTAGAGGTAGAGAATAGATTTATGTTTTGTGTATTACCTAAACCTATGTTTATGAGAATCTAACATTTTGAGATTAATGTACAGTACGAACTAAAAATTTTGAGATTAATGTGCAGTACGAAATAAAAATATTGAGATTAATGTGCAACACGAACTCAAAATTTGGAGATTAGTTTTCTAATACCTATATATCTACAACCAAATTATGTAAACCTTTGATATTTTAAACTTTGATTATGTGATAAAACAGAAGTCATAGTTTGAAATATCTACAGGTCTACAGCATTGGGTTGTTAAGATATAGGGATTTAAAAATAAGAGTTTGTGACAAAGAATAAATTCCTTTGGAGATTAATGTGCAGTAGAAACTCAAAATTTGGAGATTAATGTGCAGAAAAAAACTCAAATTTGGAGATTAATGTGCAGAAGGAACTCAAATTTGGAGATTAATATGCAGAAGGAACTCACATTTTGAGATTAATGTACAAAACTAACTCAAAATTTGGAGATTATAAAAAATAACTAAAAGATGAAAAGAACGATATGGACAAAGGGTTTGGGTAGAGAATACAGGGAAAGTTGATGGGGAAGGGTTAAAAGAAGAAGAAGGATGAGGTTTTAAAAGGAAGACGAAGTTTGGAAGATGAAGAAGGATAAGATTGGAAGAAGAAGGATAAGGTTGGAAGAAGAAGGATATGGTTGGAAGAAGAAGGATATGGTTGGAAGAAGAAGGATATGGTTGGAAGAAGAAGGATATGGTTGGAAGAAGAAGGTTAAGGTTGGAAAAACAAAAAGATAAGTTTGAAAGAAGAAGACGGATAAGGTTGGAAGGAGAAGGATAATGTAAGAAGAAGAAGAAGAAGGATAGGAAGAAGAAAGATATGGTTGGAAGAAGAAGGTGGTTGGAAGAAGAAGGATAAGGTTGGAAAAACAAAAAGATAAGTTTGAAAGAAGAAGACGGATAAGGTTGGAAGGAGAAGGATAATGTAAGAAGAAGAAGAAGAAGGATAGGGTTGGAAGAAGAAGAATAAGGTTGGAAGAAGAAGAAGGATGAGGTGGGAAGAAGAAGGATAAGGTTGGGAGAAGAAGGATAAGGTTGGAAGAAGAAGGATAAGGTTGGAAGAAGAAGGATAAGGTTGGAAGAAGAAGGATAAGGTTGGAAGAAGAAGAAGGATAAGGTTGGAAGAAGAAGGATGAGGTTGGAAGAAGAAGGATAAGGTTGGAAGAAGAAGGATATGGTAGGAAGAAGAAAGATATGGTTGGAAGAAGAAGGTGGTTGGAAGAAGAAGGATAAGGTTGGAAAAACAAAAAGATAAGTTTGAAAGAAGAAGACGGATAAGGTTGGAAGAAGAAGGATAATGTAAGAAGATGAAGAAGAAGAAGGATAGGATTGGAAGAAGAAGAATAAGGTTGGATGGCGAATGGATTGGTTGGAAGACGAAGGATACGGTTGGAAGAAGAATAATAAGGTTTGAAGAAGAAGAAGGATGAGGTGGGAAGAAGAATGATAAGGTTGGAAGAAGAAGTATAAGGTTGGAAGAAGAAGGATAAGGTTGGAAGAAGAAGGTTAAGGTTGGAAGACGAAGTATAAGGTTGGAAGAAGAAGGATAAGGTGGGAAGAAGAAGGATAAGGTTGGAAGAAGAAGAAGGATAAGGTTGGAAGAAGAAGGATAAGGTTGGAAGAAGAAGGATAAGGTTGGAAGAAGAAGGACAAGGTTGGGAGAAGAAGGATAAGGCTGGAAGAAGAAGGATAAGGTTGGAAGAAGAAGGACAGGATAAGGTTGGAAGAAGAAGGATAAGGTTGGAAGAAGAAGGATAAGGTTGGAAGAAGAAGGACAAGGTTGGGAGAAGAAGGATAAGGCTGGAAGAAGAAGGATAAGGTTGGAAGAAGAAGGACAAGGTTGGGAGAAGAAGAATAAGGTTGGAAGAAGAAGGTTAAGGTTGGAAGAAGAAGAAGGATAGGATTAGAAAAGAAGGATAAGGTTGACAGAAGAAGAATAAGGATAAGGTGGAAGAAGAAGGATAAGGCTGGAATAAGAAAGATCAGGTGGGAAGAAGGAGGATAAGGTTGGAAGAGGAAGAAGGATAAGGTTGGAAGAAGAAGAAGTATAAGGTTGGAAGAAGAAGGTTAAGGTTGGAAGAAGAAGAATGATAAGGTTGGAAGAAGAAGGATAAGGTTGGAAGAAGAAGGTTAAGGTTGGAAGAAGAAGAAGGATAGGGTTAGAAAAAGAAGGAAAAGGTTGACAGAAGAAGAATAAGGATAAGGTGGAAGAAGAAGGATAAGGTTGGAAGAAGAAGTTTAAGATTGGAAGATGAAGGATAGAGATAGAAGAAGAAGGATAAGGTTGTAAGAAGAAGAATAAGGTTAAAAGAAGAAGAATAAGGTTAAAAGAAGAAGAATATGGTTAAAAAAAGAAGGATAAGGTTAAAAAAGGTGAAATGTTGAAAGGGGAAGCTGTGGGAAGAGGGGGCTGGGGGGGGTGAGTGGATTTTAAGAAGAGGGGGGTGAGTGAATGTGGGGGGGGAGCAGGATGTAAGTGAGGGATGAAATTAGAACTTTTGACTGATGGGTGTTAGGGGATTTATAGTTTAGACGATGAAGTTAATTCTTTAAAAATATTTTAAATAAATAAAAATAATTTTGCTGCAAAACTTTGTAAATTTGAAACAGTTTTAAAAAGTATTATGCCTAAATTTTAAATGTAATCTTACACTGTAATAAAATAATTAGAATCTAAAATTATTAACCTAGAAATATCAGCAAAAGAACACATTATGTGCCAACAAATTTAATAAGCATTACATTTCTAATTGGTGTGTAATTAACGTAAATAAACAAACAAACAAACAAATTTCAAGAAACTTTCATAATTTCTCAAAAAAGGAATAAAATATTGTTCAAAACCTTATTTTCTTAATTTTCCTTCGGTCTATATATTCCTGTAAAGTAGCTGTAAATATTATTATCAAAGAATTCAAAACAAACCAAATCTGAAAATTAACCGAAAATGTCAAAAATAACCCAAGAATAATACATTTGTAAGCTTGGGTTCACATCTATCTCTGAAACTGGATATCNCCCCCCCCCCCCATCAAGAATATGTAAGAAGTCTAACCCTCATTTGTCACCTAAACTGGTAGCTTGAATATTTACCCAGTTTCTGTAGTTTCTCTCTTGAAGAAAAATTCTCTTTTAAAATGATGATATTTTGTCAAACTTACTCATTCTCTCAGCACGGGAAACCTAATCTGATTCTTCTTTCCTTTATGATACAAAAACATGTAACTTCACGTATTTTGGTTTTACGTATTTTGTATTATTTTGGTCTATTATCCATGGATTAATTTAATCCCGTTTAATCTAATATTTTTTGAAAGTGTAATTTTTAACTATTTTTTTATATACAGTTATAACCAGAAAACTCTGGAATAGGAAGACGGATTTTAGTCTCAAGTTATAAGTTTAAAAGGCCTAATGAACTTGAGATACAACAATTGTGCCGTTGAAACAGACCCAGATCACTAAAGTAGTGATTTAATAGGCGTCTAGTAAAACTATTTGCTTTAAAACAAAATCAAATCATTCATTTATTGCTATAATGTCGTCTTCCTATTCCACTGTTTTCTGTACATTGTTATAAGGTTGTCGCTAGAGCACATAACTGAACTTTTTGTGGGGGGAGGGGGGGGGTTCCTAGGGTAGATTAGAAGAGAACAATTTTCACATCTGTGAACCTGTCTGTCTGTCTGTTTGCCTGTCTGTGGAAAGGATAATCCCAGAATAATACTGACATAAATATATGAATTCCTTCCAGAAATGTACAATCAATATATCAGGGCTTTATCAAACAATCATTTAATCAGATCTTTTGTAATTTTTTAAAGAATTTAAAAGAAATGACGAAAACTTACGTTTTCCTTTATTTAGACATAAAAATATATATATTTACCCTATTTTATATTTTTGAAAATCAAATTTGGAAAATAACTTCAAAATCTGCTTTAATTATAAAAGGAAACACACCAGACAATTTTAAATTATTTAAATTATTATTAAATTATTATTTGAACCTTTTTGTTGCTGATGTTTTTGGTCGGAAAATTAGTTTAATATCAATCATGTTTGCTCCCACTGAAACCATTCAGTTGGGAATTAATAAAAATGAAAACATATTTTACTCTAGAATTTTGCATGCAACAAGTGCTTTATATTCATTCACTCGTACTATCCAGTCTGGACTTTCTAGTGTAGAGTCGGCCCAACACGTATTACACAACAAATGTAGCCTACGGCTTCTTTTAGGATTGAAAAACCTTTTGCCATTTTCCAAATTTTTTACTCAATGTTGGTTTTCGTAAAACGTTAAGGAAATTTCGCAATTTGATTTAATAATATGTACGTTATATATTGATATTTATGTATAGATGTTCCTAAACCCGTTAAACCGATAGATTAGCACTACAAATATTTACTTTATTCAAGAGATTTAAATATTTTTTATTTAAAGTTATAAATATTATTTATTCAACGTTGTAAATATTGTTTATTTGCTTAAATTTAATTCAATAAAGTTTTCAAACAATCCTTTGCTTAGAGCTTAATCCTATTTTAAATATGATGATTGTCAAATGAAAATATGAACTGCATTAAAAGAATAGCCCGAATAAAAGAAAACGATAATTGAAATTCTAAATAGAACTATGGAAAGGATAAAATATGTTGAAGAAAATTTTATTTTCCCATATTCACGCTTTTATCCTTTATATTTTCCCATATTCACGCTTTTATCCTTTTTATCTTCCAATATTCCTGCTTTTATACTTTTTATTTTCCCATATTCTTGCTTTTTCCAGCTTTATTTCCCATATTCTTGATCCTTTTAATTAAATTCATTTTCTCTGTATTCGATCCTCATCTCTTATCTTCCTTCTGTAAGTTTTTCTCCCATCCAACATGATCAATAACAGCCGTATTAATTGCCTTCAATCTCCTTAACTCCTTATCCTAAATATAAGAAGAGTGAACAGTCTATTTAAAATATAAGGTTAACGCCTATCCCAGCTATATCCCAGCAAACCATAAAGGAGTTTTATTCGTTTTATATTCATCAAAACATCATGAGGTCTAAAAAGGCGTAATTATATCGATCAACTCATTTCTGTCCGCTCTCTCGTTCCCACCCTACCGGATAANAGAGTTTATATGTTTTAACTTCATAAAAAATAATCATCGGCATCAATTGACCCAAATACTGGGATTTTCAAAAAGTGGTCTGCCTTTTTTGCAATTTTTAAAGTAAACGTAAGTATCCAGATTTAAATTTATTAAACAACCTCAAACTTGTCTTAGCATTAATACCTTCTTCTGAAGAGGTATACCCCATTGTAAGTCGTGACATTTTTTGATTTCCCCCTTTTTTAATTATCTTTAAATTGTTATGTTTCGTGGGACACCCAGCATAGTCTAGATCAGTTTATACAATCTGATAAAATATGATAATTCCAATGCAACTTAAACTCTAGGTATTATTTCTCGGGATTGTTTAAGTTGGTTATGTTGTCCCTTTATACTTCAGCTATGTAAATGTTTTACGTGATAAAAAGTTTTGATCAAATCATTGTTTATGAGTATAGTGTATACTTCCGTATCGTAAATTTTACATGTTTCTTACCTAACATCTAAATATGATGGCTGATCCTATCAAATTTCGCTACTTGATATTTCGGGTTTCATCCGACGCCCATAAATCCATAAATATCTAATTAAGGTGATTGAACCTTTAAAAACGTTACAAAACACACCTCCTTCAAATTCCTTGGATACACCCCTAACCCCCNGAGAGAGAGAGAGAGAGAGAGAGAGAGAGAGAGAGAGAGAGAGAGAGAGAGAGAGAGAGAGAGAGAGAGAGAGAGAGAGAGAGAGAGAGAGAGAGAGAGAGAGAGAGAGAGAGAGAGAGAGAGAGAGAGAGAGAGAGAGAGAGAGAGAGAGAGAGAGAGAGAGAGAGAGAGAGAGAGAGAGAGAGAGAGAGAGAGAGAGAGAGAGAGAGAGAGAGAGAGAGATAGAGAGAGAGAGAGAGAGAGAGAGAGAGAGAGAGAGAGAGAATTTTTGAACCCTCTTTTTCGCATAATTGACTTTTTATTTTTTTTTTATTTCAAAGAAAGAAAATATTTAAAACTAAGGGAGAGGGAAATGAAATAAATAGCATTCAGAATTTTTGAAAGTCAAATTTTTTGCACATTTTACGTATCACAGGAGTTGATAAATGTTCAATTGTAAATCTCTGGTTTTCTAAACTTCTACAACTAGTTCATCATCGCCTATTGTTTAAAAGAAGGAGAAAAACTTCAAAAGCAAAGAGTTGTTGGACAGACAGACAAAAGGAAAACAGAAATTAGATTTTTAACAAAAAGAATTTTGAATTATTTCAGCATAATTCAAGGAAGCTTGGGACTAGAAAGTAAAAATAAATTCACTATCATTGAAGAAACGTTTCGATGTCAGTTAAAAGTTTTCGTAAAGAAATTCTAAAAAGGGGAAATTGTGGCAAACTATTCATGCGCGCAATTTTTTTTAAATTCCCAAAATTATCAGATTTATGAATTTATGATTCACAGATTGATTTTATATTAAACAGAAAAATCACGTAAATTCTGGGATTTTTGGGAAAGAGTTGGCTTTATGAATATTAGTTTTCAGCTGGCTAAATAGCTTTGGATATTGCATAAGAATACGGTGCTTAGAAGGGGGGGGGCATGCCTTGGAGTGGGAGAAGGTGCTAAGCTTTGAGCTTAAATTAGTTAATCTATAGATTATATCTACAGAGGCCTTATAGACAAGGAAAAAAATATTGATTTTATGATTTATGAGATTATTAGATAGAGTGATAAATAGATAAATAGATAAATAGATATACCATTAAGTGTAGACGGAGATTTAAAAGGTCTATTCACTTATCATGTCACGGTATTTTTACAATGATTATATAAAGGGATGGTTCATATTAATGAGGTGTCAGGACACGGAGTTCTAGTGAATTATTTACAAGCTCTATAGAAGAATAGGAAATCATGAAATATCTTAGTTTTCCTAGAACTATAATAAAGAAATATAAAACCAGAGATAGGAAGATGTAGAGATAAAGCTATGTAGAAAAGTAAAAAAGAAGGTATAAAGATTAGATATATAGAAAGATAGATAAGAAGATTTATATATGTAGAAAGAAAGATAAGAATATATAGAGATGAAGATATGTAGAAAAGTAGATAAGAAATGAATTCTTTTTGGACAAAGATGAAAGCTAAATTATAATTACTGAATTAAGCACGATCATATGAGAGATCTATGATGTCCAAAAAAGGGTGGAATCTTAACCATTTTATGTCCCCGGGGCGAGGGTTTTAATTTGGTGGGAAGGCAGGGGGTAAACCCACTTATCATATTTATGGTTCATGGCAGAATTTAGCAGAAGGAAACTGTGTTAGGAGGGAGAAATGAAGATATGTTGAAAGGTAGATAAGAAATGAAGATATGTAGAAAAGTAGATAAGAAATGAAGAAATGTAGAAAAGTAGATAAGACATGAAGATATGTTTAAAAGTAGATAAGAAATGAAGATATGAAGAAAAGTAGATAAGACATGAAGATATGTAGAAAAGTAGATAAGACATGAAGATATGTAGAAAAGTAAATAAGTAATGAAGATATGTAGAAAAGTAGATAAGAAATGAAGAAATGTAGAAAAGTAGATAAGACATGAAAATATGTAGAAAGGTATATAAGAATTGAAGATATATAGAAAAGTAGATAAGAAATGAAGATATGTAGAAAAGTAGATAAGACATGAAAATATGTAGAAAGGTAGATAAAAATCAAGGTATGTAGAAAAGTAGATAAGAAATGAAGATATGAAGAACAGTTTTTAGAAATGAGGATATTTAGAAAGGTAGATACGAAATGAAGTTATGTAGAAAAGTAGATAAGACATGAAGATGTCAATTTACCCTAAATTTATGAACTGGTTTGGGCGTGTGTTATTATACAAGAAATAGTTGGAATCAGGAATGGACAGTAAAAACAAAAATCTATAATTTGAATTTATAATATTGGATTTATCTACCCCCCCACCCCTTACATCCTGCAAAATCAATGTAAAGGTGGTTTACCCCTGTTTTACATTAGGTTGAGATAATTTAAACGTTAAATAGAAATTCATCCATTTAATCATGATATACAGTTGAATACTTGGTATAATTATATATCATATTATATATATATTGATATTCTCCAGGTTAACCATATAGACAACGCCGCGCTGCAGCTCGCTCAGGATGGAAGAAATAAAGATTTCATAACTTTTAATACATTTTGGTCTAAAATTGCCACAAAAAAAAACGGGTTTTTTATAATTTTAAAAACCCCCCCCCCCCAAAAAAAAAACAGATTTAGCCGATTGTTGAATAATATGATTCAAACAGTCTCGGTTTAAAAATAAATATTGAATTAAAAATTGCGGAATGTTAAAATCTTGCAAAAAAATATTTAAGACATTAATAAAAAACACTCTGCTTAGTACAAATAAGTCGTTTAATTATGATTTTGGTTAGTCAAGTCTGTTGCTATGATAAAGTACATTATCAAAATTATATTAAATATTGCAAGAAGATACTTAAAAGTAATTTCTTACCGGTCCATTTTTAGAAAATGATAAAAACTTATGGTCGACAAGAGGTTTGCTATTCATCAAGAAAATGTTTCAAGAAATGCTAAAAGAATATAATTAAAATTGTATAGCATTTATATTTTTTTTAATTTTTGATATAACGAAGACGTAACTTGATTATCTTTATTCTAAGTCCTTTTTACATTGTACTCCATACCCTATAGGATTATACTCCAGACCCTAGGATTGTACTACGGACCCTAGGATTGTACTCCAGACCCTAGGATTGTACTCCATACCCTATAGAATTGTACTCCAGGCTCTAGGATTGTACTCCATACTCTATAAGATTATACTCCAGACCCTATAGGATTATACTCCAGACCCTAGGATTGTACTCCAGACCCTAGGATTTTACTTCAGACACTATAGGATTATACTCCCCTAGGATTGTACTCCATACCATATAGGATTATACTCCAGACCCTATAGGATTGTACTCCAGACCCTAGGATTGTACTCCATACCCTATAGGATTATACTCCAGACCCTATAGGATTATACTCCAGACCCTAGGATTGAACTCCATTTCCTATATGATTATACTCCAGACCCTAGGATTGTACTCCATACCCTATAGGATTATACTCCAGACCCTATAGGATTATACTCCAGACCCTAGGATTGAACTCCATTTCCTATATGATTATACTCCAGACCATAGGATTGTACTCCAGACCCTAGGATTTTACTCCAGACCCAAGGATTTTACTCCAGACCCTATAGGATTATACTCCAGACCCTAGGATTGTTCTACAGACCCTAGGATTGTACTCCATACCCTAGGATTTTACTCCAGATCCTAGGATTGTACTCCAGACCCTAGGATCTTACTCCAGACCCTATAGGATTATACTCCAGACCCTAGGATTGTACTACAGACCCTAGGATTGTACTCCAGAAACCTAGAATTATACTCCATACCCTATAGGATTGTACTCCAGACCGTAGGATATTGTATATACTACAGACTCTAGAATTGTACTCCAAACCGTTGGATTGTTCTCCAGACCCTAGGATTGTACTCCAGACCCTAGAATAGTACTCCAGATAATATGAGTGTACTCCAGACCATTGAATTGTTCTCCACACCCTAGTTGTACTCCAGACCCGAGGATTGTATTTCAGACCCTGAAGATCTGCCAACCCACCCTTCCTTTAACTGCTTAATATGTTAGTAGGAGTCCACTAATGTTTAGCCGTTACATAACGTCGTTATCATATCTATTTTGACAGATATAGGACAAAAAGTGTAAATGGGGTGGCCTGGTTCTTGGAGGTGGGGGGGGGGCTGGTTCTATGCCGGGGGATGGGGGTCAGGAATTTACTTCTGCTATACTAACCAGAAAAGATAGTGAAGTGTCATCATGAGATAAAAGATAATAATCATAAATTGATATTCATGTTTACATTTTTAAAAGTGGTTTCTGAGTCAGTGAACCTTTCTAGTCAGCTGTGCAGTACAGTACCTTGTAAACTGTACCCTGTGAAAAATGATAAAAAAAATGTATGGCTCATGTTTCCCAAATTTAAGTTTTATATTCAGATGGGTTCACGTAGTTCTACGTGAACCCAGACGCTTGGTTTTACGTGAACCCAGATACTGGGTTCTACGTGAACCCAGATACTTGGTTCTACGTGAACCCTGCCTATTATATACATGCTGAATAATGGTATAATTAAGAAGGACGCAACAAAACCTTATTTAAATCCTGTATATATGGAGCCCGCCTCTCCCGCCCTTTTACTTTTCTTAGCAAAAACTTAACATTCTTTACACTTGCTAAGGGAGGATAAAGAAAAAGTACTAACAGCTGTATCGAGAAAAAAATATTTGATCTTTTCGCTATTTTGCGGTTTTCAAACCCAATGATGATCTTAATTCAAAATGTTGGGTTCGGCAACTTTTAATTAATTTTTAGAAACAAATATGCAATCTACCTTAATAACCAACAATAATAAACTCTATGCACGAAACCATGCCTTCTTAAAAACTGGAAAAACCCGTTTACTTCTAAAATTCAAAATTGTTTTAATTTGTTAATTAGCTCCTGTTTTATGCTTAGGTTTACGAAAGGAACTTTACAACGTAATCATTACTTAAGTTTTTCTCTTGTTCGGAGTTAACCGTCTTATCTTACAAGGGGTATATACAAGGGAATATACAAGGAGTATATTCAAGGGGAATATACAAGAGGTGTTTATGAGGGGAATATTCTAGGAGTATATACAAGAGAATATGTAAGGGGTATATACAAGGGAATATACAAGGGGTATATACAAGGGAATATACAAGGGGAATAATATATTACAAGTGGTAAATACAAGAGGTGTTTACAAGGGGTATATGTACAAGGGGTATATGTACAAGGGGGTATAATTATACAAGGGTAAAGAGATACATAAAACAAGGGATGGGTGGAGCGTAGGGAGCATGACAGGCGTATATTTATCCGAGGGTATATAATGGGGGGGGGGGGAAGGAACAAAAACTAGAATTTTAATTCCTAATTAACATCAATTTTTCAAACGCAGAAACATCCTTGTTAAGAAATTCGACACCTACTGCATACCAAGGCTAAGGCATTCGGATTTGTCTCTTGATGGGTATAACTTTAAGCTCACTATTGTTAGAGATCATTTTGCAAAATAAAATGACAATTCTTCTCTAGAATTTAGGTAACAATTATCTGATTAAAATAATTTTAATGCCTTCTGTCCTATTCCCTCCCGTAAAAACTATAATACCTATTAATTTTAATTGCTAATTTTAAATTTTCAAATCATTCTGATTGTACTTAAGCTGCCTTGAATCTTGATGCTATATATAGCTATCTATTCATCTTTTCATCTTTAATTCATCAATCTATTCATTTATCTATCTATCTATTCAACCTGAGGGGTTTAGGTGGAATTTTTCAATTATCCAGCTGCTGAGATAACGTTCTGTTAAACTTTATTTTTCATCAAACATTTAATTTTTTTCTGAAAATAGTTCATTCAAACTTTCAAGATTTTTATCGTGAGTAGACATTTTGGATTAAATTCAAATAGGTCCCAGACAGTCGCCATTTTCTTTCAGATTCAGGAAAATTCCGCCGATGCAATGTTTAAATTCAATTTGGTGAAATTTCGCAAAATTTTGCTGTCGTCACCCCGACCCGGTATAATTTGTTTTAGTTTTGCAAGAATTTAAAGATTTGCAGTAATTTTAGAATAATGTATTGAGCACGATTGCTGAGACAGAAATAGTTAATTCAAACTCATTAACCTTGACACAAGTATTATGTGTTCCTAAAACAATTTTTTAAACCATTAATTGTTGTAATTTCATTTAATCTTCTTTTTAGGAACGGGAAAGTCTGATTCACAATGGTACCTGTTTCACTTTTATATGATCAAAAATGTGGCTTAACAATTGTTTAATTTTGACAGTTTCCCCCGTACTGTTTTTAATTCAAAATCTCGTAAGTTACTTTTAAAAGAAATCACAGTTGAAGATAATCGACTTTCAGAGAGAAGATTATTGATATCTCAAGCATTATTGATCAGATAAACTTGTGAATCAGACACTTGAAATCACGGTTACTGTAATAAGACTTTATAACACTAAAACAATTTGAAGATTTTCCGGTTTGGTGAATTTTCTATAAAACAAAAATTTATTCGAGTGACATCTTTTAATTCTGACCAGCCGCCATAAAACTTTCTTTGGGTCATGTGAGGTCCCACGAAGATTTTTGATTAGTTCAGCTGTTTTGACGTGTATAATATGTAAACAAATAGAAAAGAGGACGTATAACTTTTTCGGATGCACTAATAATAATGAGGACTCTCAAAGATTATGGATCCAAATTGAGGACGGAGGACGCATATTCAGATCTCACAATGAAAACGCACATTCAGGATGCACTTTTGAGGTCCCACACAATTATGTGCAACAAAATGTCACGTACACAAATCGCAGCTTCATAAAATAGGATTTCCAATTTTCTTGACATAAGATTTAGATTACAAAATATAAAGCTGAAAAGGGGTGCCTAAAGAGAAATGTTTTTTTTTTTAAATTTAAACCACACATTTCCAACACCATGTTTTAATTTTCAAATCTCTAAACAATCTCTTTAAAATATGTAAATTCTATTTTATTTCCTAAACTTGGAACATGGAAACTTGGTTTACACAGATAACACATTGCCAGGGGTAGATAAACTTACATACATAGTTAGATGGGTAGATAGATAAATATAGATAGATAGATAGTAAAAAAGTAAAAAATTATTTGTTTATGAAATATAACAAAAACATACAAAATAAAGTATTTCAGGAGAAAATATTTAAAAACCTCTAAAAGTAGAGGTTGTGGTTGTTGTTAGATAGATAGATAGCTAGATAGACGGATAGATAGATGGATCGGTAGATAAATCTATGAAAAGGTGGAAAAATATATGAATAGACAGATAGATAGATATAAAGACAGATCTATACATGATATGTATAGTTGACATCACAGGTAGGTAATTAAATAGATATCTATTCAAATAGTTAATTGAATTGATGAAGATAGATAAATATTTATGTAGATGACAAGAACGGTTGGTAATTGTACAGTAATGCAGATAGATGTTTAAAAACATAGAAAGATTGATTGATTGACAATAATTGATGTGAGACGTATATAGATGGCTAGACAGATAGACAAAAAAATATATATGTATGAAGTTAAAAAGATAGATAATTCAGTACATATATAGGTAGATGGATGGATAGATAGATAATTGAATAGATATGAAGAAAGATAAACCGCGTAGATATCTCTTGAATAGTAAATGTCCCAGCTTTATCTCTCTGTATCGTAAACCTAATGTTCAACATCTTTCCATTCATGTAAACTATATATATACCAACTAGGAATTCAGGTTTGTTTTAAGCTATATCTAAATTTCAAAGTCCTGTATAGTGCTTGAGCTAGCGTGTCTTGAATAAAATTTTTTTTTGATGATTTAGATGAGATACTAAGCACTGTGCAGTATTCATATATATATTTTTTAAGTTTGTCTGTCCGTTTGTTTGTCCGATCATAACTCGGGGGAACCACGGGAATGTTCTTAGCTTAGTTTTAAGATTCTAAGTCGACTTATATAGGGAAAAATAGCTAAAATTGAAATTTACGACCAAGTGCGGGTAAACGGCGGGAGTACCCTGGACAACGTTGGGTTCCCAAGCTAGTATAATATTTATGCTTTGTTCACGCGGAATTTGCTGGAGTTAGCGCTAAGTCGAGTGATCATCAATTTATTCAAACTAGATGAAAAATCACCTGCTTATTTAGTTCAAATATTTAGCTTATTGTGCTGGATCACTGAAAAATATAAAATAGATGAAAAATCACCTGCTTATTTAGTTCAAATATTTAGCTTATTGTGCTGGATCACTGGAAAATATAAAATAGATGAAAAATCACCTGCTTATTTAGTTCAAATATTTAGCTTATTGTGTTGGATCACTGGAAAATATAAAAAGATGAAAAATCACCTGCTTGTTTAGTTCAAATATTTAGCTTATTGTGTTGGATCACTGGAAAATATAAAAAGATGAAAAATCACCTGCTTATTTAGTTCAAATATTTAGCTTATTGTGATGGATCACTGGAAACTAGATGAAAAATCACCTGCTTATTTAGTTCAAATATTTAGCTTATTGTGCTGGATCACTGGAAAATATAAAAAGGTTTCAATTGGATAATTTCTGTTTTTAGTTCTGTAACCATGCAATCTTATTTAATCCACATTCTTGTGAAAAAAAACTCGATTTGAAGTTGGTTCAATTATACTCATAACAATAAAGCCCTATACTAGTGCACTATAACTAAATGATATAAATAGTCTCAAATGTTGATTTAAATTATAATTATAGCGAGTGTTGGGTATGCCTGTAGTAAATTACCCTACTCCATAACAGTTTCTCTCACCAGTATCTATCCAGGAATAAATCAGATTCTCTTGACTATCAATGTGAACACACGGCTACAATCCTGTGAACTATCAATGCCTCAAACAGGACACGATCCACACGGCTACAATATCCCGTGACTTATCAACGCCACTACCACTTGGCGCGATCTCGTTAGCTATCAATGTCAAAACAGACACTAGCAATTAATTGATCAGTACCTCAAACAGGAGACGATCCACATGGCTACAATCCCATGACTTATCAACGCCACTACCACTGGGCGCAATCTCGTTAGCAAACAGACACTAGCAATTAATTGATCAGTACCTCAAACAGGAGACGATCCACATGGCTACAATCCCATGACTTATCAACGCCACTACCACTGGGCGCAATCTCGTTAGCTATCGATGTCAAAACAGACACTAGCAATTAATTGATCAGTACCTCAAACAGGAGACAATCCACATAGCTACAATCCCATGACTTATCAATGTCTCAAACAGGACACGATCCACACAGCCACAATCCGGTAACTTATCTATGCCACTACCAATGGGAGCGATCTTGTAAGCTATCAATGTCCTCTTGACACTAACTCGTAACTATCAATAACAAAACTAAATGCATGATCCTCAACCTGTTTATCAAAACAGGGAACGAATTCTCTCTCACAGTAAACTATACGGAGTTTCTATATCAACTAATATATTTGAGGTTTATATGTTTCAAGTTAAAGTTAATAGATATAATTACAATTCCTACCTTGTTGTCATCATCATGCTATGTATTCATTTAAAGCGCGGTTCAAATGAATAACGGGTTGTTAATAATGTACAACGTACCTCAGGTTTACAGAATATCGTGTTACCCGATATTTATTACATGTCCACCGAAATAAACAGTTAAGTAGAAGATAAAAGGACTTTGTGACCTCGTAGCTTCTCTTATGTATAAGAAAAGCAAATTTATATATTATAAATTTAAAAGTTCTGATTGAAAGATATCAACACTATATAAAGTTTGATACAATTTATTGTAATTTAAAGACAGAAATCTATCTTCTAGTTTACATTGTTGAACTAAACCTGCCAGTATAACCTATATAATCACGATGATGATCTGTATAAATATCCTCCTCCTGCAAAATATAGTCAATTATCCCATCATCCACATGTCACAGATAGGGACTAACTAAAGATCTATCTATCTATAGATAACTATCCAAAACTTCAAAACAAGTGGAAAACATGCGAAAATTAAAGAATTAATTTTGAATCATTATTCATGAAGGTACTTCGCCAAAGAAACAAAATGCCAAAAAATATAAATGATAAATGATCATAAAATCAAGAAAGGTAGAACAGAAAAAAGAAAAAATGGATGAAAAAGGATTCTACTAAGAAAGATATCTTTAATGAGATGAAAGTTTCGATTTCTACGATTAAATTTGCACCAATTATTTTATAATTTTGTAAAGGAATTAAGGTCTTTGTCACAAACTATGATTTTCTAATTTCTATTACTTTCAGCTCAATGTCGTATACCTGTATGAATTATATAGATTAAATAATAAGTTTGAAATATTAAAGGTTTACAAGTTGCAACATCAGGTTGCAAATATATAGAGATTAGAAAAATTGAGTTTGAACCTGAAGAAGCAATTAGGAAATCTGACAAGTGATGTTCGAGGAACTAACTTACAGAGCAGGTTGAACAGGTTGAACATATTTCTAGCTCATTCATTAATATCCATCTCTGTTTGGGAAAAATACAAGGTTCGACCATGATTTAGATATTTTCTGCAGGGGGATGACAAAGGCGGTTAAAACAGCAAATTCAACTATTTCTAACCTATTTTGTACAAGAAAATCCAAACCGTTTTCAATTTAATGACAAACCAATAATAGTTTGAAAAATACACTTTGGACATTTTTAACAACTTTGAAGATGTTCCCATACTCGAAGATTTTCCAAAAAACAATCTGAAGAACATAATTTTATTCTTAACTCGAGACGTTCAACCAACAAGAGTCAGACAGACAGAAAACAGCTAACCA
Organism: Eurytemora carolleeae; assembly: GCF_000591075.1. Classification (NCBI taxonomy): domain Eukaryota; kingdom Metazoa; phylum Arthropoda; class Copepoda; order Calanoida; family Temoridae; genus Eurytemora; species Eurytemora carolleeae. The sequence continues at coordinate 302,376 of NW_019396074.1, read as the reverse complement.
AACATATAACCAGTAAACTAGAAAAATTGCCAGTTAGATAACCAGAGATAAAACATGCTACCAAGGCAAATAACCAGAAAGCCAGACAACCCGACCAATAATCAGCTAACCAGAAATATAAACAGATAGATAACTTACCGATTAACCAGTTAAACGGACAGATAAGTTACTAATCTAAAAACAAAACAGAAAAATAAGCTACCAACTAACCAGATACGTTTACTAGTTAACAAGAGAAAACAAATCTAAAGTTGGTCAAAACTAACCCTGGGTTTGTCAAATTTATTTATATTTTCTGCTATATAACAGGAAATTAAATGTCACCGGATTTTCAAATGTATTTAGCAAATCCCCCTCCTTAAATCCGGATTCACCCCCCCCCCCTCCTCTTCCCTGCATTCCCTTTCATAGGTCCCTCTCTGGGAAATATCATTTATTATGAAAATATAAAATATTATTTTAAAACATGCTCCACGCAATAATTGGAATTTTAAGTTAATTATAAAATGTGATGAAAATAAGGCGCTGACAAATGAGAAATTTTAAAAAGATTAAAAACAAAAAAAGATTTATATTCTCTGTTTTGGTTTTCCTTAAAGGACTTGTACACAAATTATCTATAGTCGTTGACAAAACTATAAAAAATAATGGTAAACAAAGACGATGCGTCGGTAACAAAAAAGGTATATTTCATGAAGATTAACAGTTGCTTTTACATAATCTTTATTATTTTTTATCTCTGACATCGCGAGAACACTAGCTGTACATTTGGGTTGACGCAGCGCTCTGTCACAAATTATCTAGACTAAACTAAGTCCAAAATGTTTTCTACTGGCATCTATGGTCAGTATTATTCAGGAAAAATATACAGAATTTTTACCACACAGAAATTGAAACTTAACACTGCACTTGAATTCTAATTTTTAATCTGTACATCTGTGTAGCCTGCAATGTCGTAGACCTTTGTCAAACTATAAATTCTGCTTCTTAAAATAATCAAAGTTTGATATAGAACAATAATTTAAATTTTCTTTCTTTTTTTATGATTTCTTCCTTTATATGTTTCCTTGTAAAATAATATGTATGAAAAAATTAATTAAAATAGAAAAATTAAGGAAACCGGGTCTTTTTATAAGCGTTTATAAGTTTCATTCCAGCTCTAAAACTTATACTTTAAACCAAACTTTGTTTACTGCCCCCTTAAGAAAGTGTTTACTTTTCCTTTAAGAAACTAATGTGATACATTAGCGATCAAGAATCTGGAATATCTCTCCATTAAAAGAATATAAATAGGATCAACAACTAAGCCGTAGACCACTTAATAATGGCGGCTTCAACACAAACAAAAGATTTTCCACCGGATTGAATTACGATTGTAAACCAGGAAATCGTCTTATAAACCAAGGAGCCAAGACATTTGGATTTATGGTCGAACCAGCCGGACCCTGGCCGGACCAGCCGGCGAACAGAGGTCCAGGATTGACCCAGTCCGACAAATCGGACGCATCACGCCCCTGGTCCCCAGGCCGTCCAACCCCCCTTCTCCCGGATTTTTCCAGACCCGACTCGACTCGTCCCGACCGATTGTAAATCACATGACACGTAAATTGGTCAGTCGTCAAGTGTCTATTATAAAGGAAAGATATTTTATAAATTTTATGAAAAATAAGTTCAAGAGAAATAAACTATGAAAAGGTTAGAACTAGCCCTGCTGCTGTACAGTGTAATGTACACAGTGAAGTGTACAGGAGAGGTATGTACAAACACAGTAGAAGGCGTGTACAGAGTAGAGAGCCGCTGTACAGGAGCACATATATCGAGTGCTCTTAGTGCAGGAGAAGGGTGTGCTCCGAGAGCAACTTTGCTTCGACTTCCCTGGCCCAATTCAACCCAGATAGATCAGGTTCGTTACAAATCTCATTTTTTAATGTTTTAGATCGTTAAGTATTAATTTTGAATTATTAGAGCAGAGAAACATTTTCTAAAAGAGCAGAGCTATTTAATCCAAAGTAAAGTTCCAGCCCAGACTTTTGACATAAACAAACACAAATGTTATGAAAACGTGTTGGGGACTCTTTATTACGAATTTTACAAATGTTTTATTTACTCATTTTTGAATGAAAATCCCAAACACATGTTAAACCATAGAAGATTTAGCATTTCACGAATTTAATATTAAACACGGTTTATACTATAACTTGGGAATTTTAGGACAATGTGCAAAAATATCAGAAAATATCGTAAAGTAGATATTTAGAAAAAAAAAAGTGTTTTAGAGTAACTAGAACATAAATGAAGCCTTCCAACAAACATAAACATAAGTATTTTTGGAAGAGAATTTCATGAAATTAATATGTATAAGGTATCCTTTCATACACCGTATTACACAGAATAATTCCCGTTCTATTCAGCATACATTCTAGTTTCATATTTCACAATTAGTTCTACAATTAGGAACTTGAAAACTATTTGATTCTTCAATTTAGAACTTCAAAACTAGTAGATTCTACAATTAGGAACTTGACAACTGGTAGATTCTTCAGTTAGGAACTTGAAAACTGGTAGATTCTTCAATTAGGAACTTGACAACTGGTAGTTTCTTCAGTTATGAACTTGAAAACTGGTAGATTCTACAATTAGGAACTTGAAAACTGGTAGATTCTTCAATTAAGAACTTGAAACCTATTTGATTCTTCAATTTAGAACTTCACAACTAGTAGATTCTACAATTAGGAACTTGACAACTGGTAGATTCTTCAGTTAGGAACTTGAAAACTGGTAGATTCTACAATTAGGAACTTGAAAACTATTTGATTCTTCAATTTAGAACTTCACAACTAGTAGATTCTACAATTAGGAACTTGAAATCTGGTCGAGTCTATAATGAGTAACTTGAAAACTAGTCAGTTCTATAATTTAGAACTTCACAACTAGTAAATTCTTCAATTAGGAACTTCAAAACTAGTCAGTTCTACTATTTATAGGAACTTAAAACCCAGTAGATTTTTTAATTACGAACTTGAAAACTAGTAGATTCTTCAATTAGGATCTTAAAAACTAGTCAATTTTATAATTTGGAATTTCAAAACTAGTAGATTCTACTATTTGGAACTTGAAAACTAGTAGATTCTTTAATTAGGAACTTGAAAACTAATAAATTCTTTAAGTAGGAACCTAAAAACTAGTAGATTCTCCAATAGGAACTTAAAAACTAGTCGATTCTGCAATTTGGAACTTTTCTATGTAAATAAATTGTAAAAAAATAAAATGTCACATAGGAATAATCCTTTTAATTTAAACAGTAATGTATGTAAATCTTAACTATCTTAAGATTATAAAATAAATATTTATTAATCTTTTAGCTATTTTAAGATTAACATATATTGATATAATTGGTATTTTTTGAGTCATTCCTCATTAAAATCAGTTTACTTTACGTCAAAGGAATTGAGTTTTTGTCACAAACTCAAATTGTCAAATCCCTATATCTTCACAACCTGATGATGTAAACCTTTGGTATTTCAATGTTCGATTATTTGGTCTATCAGAATTCATAGTTTGAAATATCAAAGGTCTACGACATAGGGTAGCAAAGATATAAAGATTAGAAAAGTAGAGTTTGTGACAAAAACTCACTTCCTTTATCTTTGAAAAATATTTAAATTTTTGTATTTGTTTAGATGACTCCCACATACGTAACAGTGCAGCAGTGTGATGGTTCATGTACACAGTACGGACACTCTTGTACACCCAGGAAAACTAGGTACGAGTTTCTCTTCTACGTTATGTTTATTTATCAAAAAGGAAACAAGCTTTAAGCAAGAACCATTTTGTTTTTTTCCTTGATTCTTCACTTCTTCTTATTTTTTTTAAACAAGAAATATTGGTGTTTTTTTGTGATTTAATAAGATTTCCGTTTAACAAAAATGTGTAATAGCTTGCTTGCTGTGCTGTGTATGTATATCTATATATTTACCATGCATCCACTTAAAAATGTTCTATCTATAGAGTTTTCAAATTATCTCTTTTATCTACAGCTCTTCTTGAATCCTCCCATGGATCAAGAATTTGGAAATATTATTCCCGGATTTCTGCAACCAATATGGCAGTGCTCCATGTTCTTTTTTTAATAATATTTCTTTGAATGCATCCTCCATGCATTAAATATTCATCATACAGGGTGTCAAAGAACATATTAAAATCAATGTATTCTTCTGCAAGGGGTTGTAAAGTAAAATAAGAAGATGAGAGGGAATGTCATACTCATAGTCATTACAATTGACCCTCCATTTAAATGGTACCCTCTTACCTTTTATTTCTTATTGCAAGAAATACGCAAAAATAGCTACTTTTTCTAGAGAAATTATAAATATCACATTCATTTTTGATCAGTCAACGGGTATTTTTTATCATCGGACATGACATGACACGCTATAAAATTACGTTTTTGAAATGCGTAAATTTTACTGAAATGCATTATGTTTGTTGAAACACTCTGGAGATTTCGCAATCTTGCATTGGAACCAATATTTCAATTATTATCTTATCCATCCGGAATACTATCTACATATATTATCTACCCACCACATGTATATGTGTCTTTCTCTATAACTGGTAAAGTTTATATCTATCTATCTATCTACCTACCTGTCTATCTAGGATGAGAAAGGTTCCTGTAATCCTCTCCAAGTGTGGAATCAGCTCTGGAACCTGTGACAAGGAGTGTTCTACTCTGGAGATAGAAGAGCACCTTGACTGCTCCTGTTCCTGCTCCCTGGAGCAGTCCTCCTGCCGTCTTGATCAGGAGCTCAGAGCTGACCTCTGCTCCTGCCAGTGTCGAGATATCCTGGGGAAGCAAACCTGCCTGGACGCAGGACGGATCTGGGATGACAGCTCCTGCTCCTGTGGATGCTCGGAGCAAGAGTGCGCTCCTGGAACCCAGCTCCAGGTCTCAACCTGTACCTGTACTCAGGATCCTGGTCTCGAGGTTGTGTTGGAGCAGGAGGACAGGGCTCCCAGGAGCACTGAACCCTTCCCTGGGTTCGAGATGATCGTGATCATCATCCTACTGGGGATCATCTTTATTCTGATCGTGATCGTGTTTTCCCTAATCATGAGGATCCAGAGGATCCAGAGGAACTACAGGAGAGAGAAGATGAAAAAGCAGAAGGACGAGGAACTATCTTCTCAGGGTGGGTTTACAGATACTCGACCTCAGGTTCAGTACAATGAAGTACAACGGGGGGAGGGGGCTCAGTACACAGAGGTTGGGACAGGAGAGAACTGTTCTACTCCAAGCTCAGGGTTCTACTCGGAGTTAGGACAGGAAAGACCAGAGTTTGATCATCTTTATACCTCCCCTGATCAAGTGAGGAGCAAGAAACATAAGGTATTTTCTTGAATTCATTCTTTCTTGAAATCTTCCTTTTTTTAAATACAATTTCTTTTTCTAAAACTAATTGCTTAATAATCTAGACAATAACACTATAATAATGATAAGTTTCTAAGCATATGTTTGAATATTTTGTGTTTCCAACTGCTAACTAACTGCCACCATATCAGAGCAATACATTTCAAATTATTGTTTTGCTAGATATTATGTTACAATTAAGACAATGCTTTCGACGTTTAAGGGGAGTTTTTTCACATTTGCAATTCAGAGATTCAAGGATTTATTTTTTTTGTATATTTTAAGGTTCGGCTTGTGTTAAATAGTTAACCAGTGCATTTTTTACAGATTCCAGACGCGATAATTGGAAACTCAGTGGGAGGAGGGAGCAGAGGGTTCGATTCCGCCCTGGACAGTTCAGGGGACACACTAGGGACCCCTGGGGGACCCTACAGGGGTGTAGAGGGAAGCATTTACGGGGGTAGCTCAGAGGCTCCTTGCTGTGCTCCTGCTCTTGCCCCTACTGTAGAATCAAGATATGGAGAATATTGTACGTTGAAATATGAACCGTACACTGGTGTGCAGGGCCCAGTGTACGGTAGGGTTGATACTATGGAGTACAGGGCTCCTAGCTTTCAGATTGATGAAGCTGTTAGACTTCTCCAGGTTTCAACAAACCAGTAAAACTTTACTCAGGGTTCATAGAAACCAGTAGATCTTTACTTAGGGTTCATAGAATCAAGTAGATCTTTACTCAGGGTTCATAGAAACCAGTAGATCTTTACTTAGGGTTCATGGGAACCAGTATATCTTCACTCAGGGTTCATGGAAACCAGTACATCTTTACTTAGGGTTCATAGAAACCAGTAGATCTTTACTTAGGGTTCATAGAAACCAGTAGATCTTTACTCAGGGTTCATAGAAACCAGTAGATCTTTACTTAGGGTTCATGGAAACCAGTAGATCTTTACTCTGGGTTAATGGAATCAAGTAGATCTTTACTTAGGGTTCATAGAAACAAGTAGATCTTTACTCAGGGTTCATGGACAGCAGTAGATCTTTACTCAGGGTTCATGGACAGCAGTAGATCTTTACTCAGGGTTCATGGACAGCAGTAGATCTTTACTCAGGGTTCATGGACAGCAGTAGATCTTTACTCAGGGTTCATGGACAGCAGTAGATCTTTACTCAGGGTTCATGGACAGCAGTAGATCTTTACTCAGGGTTCATGGACAGCAGTAGATCTTTACTCAGGGTTCATGGACAGCAGTAGATCTTTACTCAGGGTTCATGGACAGCAGTAGATCTTTACTCAGGGTTCATGGACAGCAGTAGATCTTTACTCAGGGTTCATGGACAGCAGTAGATCTTTACTCAGGGTTCATGGACAGCAGTAGATCTTTACTCAGGGTTCATGGACAGCAGTAGATCTTTACTCAGGGTTCATGGACAGCAGTAGA